>NC_051177.1:196901628-196969699 GCF_013339695.2 Rhipicephalus sanguineus
GCTATACTTTCTCGTCATGAGACGCACAGGAGGAGTAGAGTAAGAGCAAAGCACAAGAACTATCCGCGCCGAATGAAGTGTGAACAGCGCACCGAACGCGCGGCCAGTTCACGCCGTCTGCTGCCGACATCTGATATAGACAAGCGCATCCGGTTACCGATAGTTTTGCTTTTCTTTCCTTTGACAATCCATATTTTGCTTTGCCACTGGAGCGCCACGTTCATGCTTTCCACTGATCGCAACTGGCGCAGCGCAGTTTCTGTGGCAGCAGCGTGCGTTGAAGCGAGCGCTCATAGCTCCCTTATAGAGTTTTCATCTTGCTTCCATCTCCGCGTGTTATCAGCGCCTAGCTGAGATGCGAACAGAGGGCGGATAGAATAGCGAAGCTCCAGTGCACGTGCGTTCAAGTCACCCGAGAGGTGTTGCTGTTTCGAACTCAATCGGTCTGAGGACGCGAGAACGAGCTCTCACTGCGCCGTCTCTTACAACGAGCATCTCGGGTGCGCGCGCGCCTACTCGGTAGCTCCGCGCTCGTGGCCGCTGCAGTGACCAAATAATTTCAAAATTAACGTCTTCAGTGCCGGCGACACCTTTTTAGGTACCTGCTGACCTTTTAATAAAAAGAAATTCAATCCTGCCTGCATTTTATACACTTGCTGGGCAAGAAGTCGGAATTGCCCATCCTTGCCTAAGGGTCTCATTGAAGGGGCCATAACTATTAGTGCAACGACATTATGCAACATGTTTTTAATGATTCTGAAAGCTGATGTGGAGGAGAATAAGTGGACAAAGTTTAAGAAATTTAAAAAATGGGGTTTTTTTTAATTGTCGTCAGAAGTTTCCATTGTTCGGTGTTTTCTTGAACTTAGCCCGATCATATCTCTTTACTGAAAAGGTATATAAATACAAGATTTGGCAGTTTGGTAGATAAGCATGCGAAGAACGTAATGCAGAATTTTTGTCGCTCTGCTACAAGGCTTTTTTGAGATAAATACCTTCAAATTAATGAAAATTTTGCCGATTGGGCCATTTTTAAGGTTTTTTATAAACACATCTACACGACGCATAAAAACTAAAAATACCTCAGCAGAAGCAAAAACATGCATATATTTAGGTAAATAAATTTGAGCTATCTAACTTTAATATATTTTGTGCAATTCATAACGAAAGTTGGCCAAAACAGCAGAGCGGATGAGCGCTCCACTCCACCTCTTCGTCATTATTGATTTCCTGTGGTTCGAAAAAATTTTTGGCGGCAAAACAAATTGCGGATCTGTTCTTTCCACTCATCAGGCAATAATATATAAAATTTTGAAATAAATTTGAGAGGTCGACCAGCCATCGTTTGTTCGATCTTACGTGGAATCACCCAGTAGTATATTTGTCCCAGTACTGACTACGATATTTAATAACTGCCTGGACACTTCCACATTTCCTAGCATGTGGAAAACTGCTCGTGTTTTCCCAGTATTTAAGTCGGGCTCTAAAACAGATGTTTCTAATTATCGCCCGATTTCTCTACTATGTGCCACATCAAAGATCTTCGAGCTGGCTCTTCACAAAATATTGTCTTTTAGTGTTAAAAGCTCATTGATTCCTAATCAACATGGTTTTCTCGCTGGCCGCTCAACTACCACAAATCTTGCTAGTTTCATGACGCAGATCTCCACACCTATTTCTCAGAGAGGACAGGTTGACGTACTCTACTGTGACCTGAGCAAGGCTTTTGACGTAGTCAGCCATACACTGCTTATGGTTAAACTTGCGCAATTTGATGTTGACTTGTCGGTTGTGAATCTCCTGCAGAGCTATCTGCTCAATAGATATTGTTATGTAGCGGTAAATGGCCAAACGTCTTCTTTGTATAAAGTGACTAGTGGGGTCCCTCAAGGGTCAGTATTAGGCCCACTCCTATTTTTAATTTACGTTAATGATGTTTCTTTTGCCATTCGTAATTCTTCTTTCCTCTTGTATGCCGATGACATCAAGATTTTTAAGGAAATTCATTCAGTTAACGACTGTCGCTTGCTGCAGTCAGATTTGCGCTCTTTTTCCGAATGGTGCAACGCTAATAACCTTTCTCTGAATGCCTCGAAGACAAAATTCATGTCTATCACTCGCAAAACATCTAGCGTGTCATTTCAATACTCTGTCAATTCTGTGTCCTTATGCAAGGTTTATGAGATCAGTGATCTTGGTGTTGTTGTTGATAGCGCGTTAAACTTTTCTGCTCACGCTAAGCGTGTTGCTTTGCGGGGTCTTCGCACCCTAGGCTGTGTTTGCAGATTGTCTAGAGAATTCCGTTCTCCTATGCCCTTCCGAAAATTGTACACCGCGCTATGTCTTCCTCAACTGGAGTATGCGTCCGTGATATGGAATGGCATTGCTCAATCCAGCGGTAACACCATTGAACGAGTCCAGAAAAAATTCCTTAGCATATATAACCATCGCTTTGCTAAAAAATCTCGTTCAAATACTGCTGAATTATTATCATTGCCATCACTTCACTGCCGACGAAATCGTTCTGATCTCTTGTTTCTTTACAAGCTAGTCCACGGTATCATATCCTGCCCTGTACTTCTCAATTGTGTTAATTTTCGAATTCCGCGTAAGTTAACCAGAGAGAACAGACCGTTTCATGTACCCGCCTGCTTCTTCCAACACTCTACCGTTCACAGAATACAAAGTCTCTATAATGTTAATTTTCTTGATCTTGACATTTTTCATAGTCCACAATCATTGTTTTTATCCGAGCTTTGTACTGTTTTGACATAGTATGGCACAATGTACAAAGTCTTCCCTTCTCCGTCTTTCCGCATAGTTGTATATATGCAATCTAATTTTTCATTCCCCTTCAATATTTCTCGTGTTGTCTTATTTTACTCCTCCCCTTTTGTGTTCATTTCTCTTTGTCTACGTGTATTTGCTCTTTTTATTTCTGAAGACTGTCTGTATTGTATAGTTTATTTTTTTTGTTTTTTTTTGCGTGCGCCTGCACAAAGACCTTACGGTTGTTCCTGGGCACGTTAAATAAATGATTGATTGATTGATTGATTATTATTATCGTCGTCGTCGTCGTTGTTGTTCTTATTTTTGCACGCCTAAACACCGTAAATATCCCCATTGGTTCACTTATAGCTGCGCTATAACTGGGAGTAAGCATCGCGCACAGAGAGAGAACGTCTAGAAGTTCTGAGTTCGTCAGCGGAACGAACTACCCAGAACTTTCTGTTAGCTAAGGTTCTGTTAGCGCCGAAAAGTAGGGGTGGCACCGCTTAGCTGGGGGGGGGGGGGGGGGAGGCGGCATGACGTGACGGTACGGACTGCTGCGACGCCTAGATGGAATGCGCTCGCTTCGCACACTACATGTATCTGATTCAGAAGCGTAGTAAGCTGTGCCGGTTGGTGATGGTTCATTGCAGAACAGCGCATAAAAGGACAAAACACCAGAGATGATAAAGAGACGCAAACAAACGCTCTTCTCATCTCTGGTGTTCTGTCCTTTTTTTGCTCGGTTCCGCAATGCGTTTATAAATCACGGTTTTGCTTGTCTCAAGATTTAGGTGAATGGCGAATTCGGCAGGGATTATGTTCCTGCTAATAGAAAGAAAAGCAGCAAGGTATATATTCATAGGCGTGCGCACAGGGGAGGGGGGGCAGGGGGGGAGCGGCCCCCCCTAATCACCTGAGAGGGGGGGGGCGAAATTTGCCCCATAAATTGACTTAGTATAGGTGGGGGGGGGGGCGCTGTGATGAACCTTTGCCTCCCCCCCCCCCCCCCATGATGGGGAACCCTGCGCACGCCTATGTATATATTTATGTGTAGTCCTCCTCAACCGTCGTACATACATAGTTCGAAAGCGGGGACCAAACTGCGTTGTTGCGGCGCGCTCCTAACCTCGAGGGCGTGGCTTCGAGGCAGCCGCATTCCGATAGGGGTCGAAATGCAAAAAACATGCGTTTGCTTACATACGGGGGCACCTTAAAGAACCCTAGGCGTGGCAAATATTTGCATGTCACGTAAAACCCAACGTGTACATTACTGGGTCTCGCTGTTCTCAATCGATATCCCTTAAGCAGATATGATGGTTTCGCCTCCGCAAGCGTTATTTGCATCGGACGCATCCGCGTACCTGCATTTCTGGCGGTGTGCCAAGGCGCGTGCACAGTCGCAAAAGCGCCGCGTGCAGTGCCGAGTCTCGCAAAATACCTCGAAACTCTCGCCCGACAATATACCCTTCCTCAGTTACTGTGTCAGTTTTGCTCGTGTGTTCGCTCACCCACCCTGCTTCTTATAGTTTCGCGTTTTTCTCGCAATAACTTTGAGCGCTCCTGGTCGCTATACGAACGCGAGGTTACGTTAATCGCCGAACCTAGCTTCCTGCTCTCATCTTGTGCCTTCGCGCAGCATCGGTGCTCTCAGACCCGTGTGTACCAGTTTATGCGACCAGCGCGTAAATTTAACTTTGCACTGTACTTCATTACCTCTGAGCGGCAGTCAACCTTGTACTTGGACGAGGCGCGCGAGACGAAGGTCATTACCCAAGTAATAACCTTCACTCGCAAAAGAGCGAGCGTATCGTTTTCTCATTCCGTTAATTCTGTATCGTAATGTTAAGGTTTACGACATCAGTTTTCTCGGTGTTCTGCTTGGCACAGCCGTACAATTTACTTCTGACACTGAGTGCGTTGCAACGAGGAGTCTCCGTTCTCTCCTCTCTGTTTTCAGACTGTCGAGATAATTAAATTCTCCAATAGCTTTCCGCAGATTGTGCGCAACAACTCGTCTCTTACCTAACTCGAATACGCGCCGGTGATCAAGAATGACATTACAGTCACACCACATAGAGCGCGTTTAGAAATATATTCCTAAGCATGCGTGTTATAAGAATCCCTTTGCTGGAAATGACCCTGCATTCACCTTATTGATGTGTTGCAGTTCGGTTATTCTCATTATTTCGACGCCGACGAAATCGCACCGATCTGCTGTTTCTTTTCGAGCTTCTGTAGCTTGCACGGTATCACAACTCGTCTGTTTTTCGAACTGCGTGTAATATGACCATTGTCGTAATGTAATAATTTTCGTATACCTTATGTTTCCGCAAACGCTCGGCCGTCCACAGAATACAATGCTTATGTTCTTGATGTAGATGTTTTTCATAACTTTTCATAACTCGCCGTCATAGTTGTTTTTTTCTCTCCGGAGCTTGGCACTACTTTGACACATTGTCCTATCCTCATACTTGGTCTCTTCAGCTTATCTTGTGCTTTGTTGAGCGTGAACAGTCCTTGTCATCATTGATCTGCATTCCTTGTGTTGTGTTAATGCAATATGTCCTCTCGTTCTGACTTTTTGCTTTTATATTTCCCGTTTTTTTTGTTGTTTTATTGTGTGGGTAGCCTTAATTAATTAATTTATTATTATTATTATTATTATTATTATTATTATTATTATTATTATTATTATTATTATTATTATTATTATTATTATTATTATTATTATTATTATTATACTTCAGGAGCGCATCAGTACTAAAAACCTGGGGTTGGTCCTGGGTGCGTCAAATGTGTTATTACATATAGTGGGCCTGCACTTAGGCGTCACACTTCTTCCTTGAACTTAAAAAAAAAAAAACGATTTATTTATTTATTTATTTATTTATTTACTCTACGATAGCTCAGTGGCCGTTTGGCTTCGCGAGGGAAAATATTCGGAAACTCACACCCTGGCTGCACTACCTGCCCAGCTAAGTACTTAAATCAACGTTTTTCATGCAGCCACATACAGCGCCCGCAGTGACGGCTGAGATGCTGCTAAGCTTCTACTGAGAAACAGGTTGAGGGTTCGAGTCACGGCCGCCGGTCCCGAGGTCTTGTCCAGAACTCCGATGAGCCCTGCTCACGTAAAGCGTAGATGTGATTTTTATGAGACGACCACGGAACCGGTTTGGGTGACCTTTGTTTCATCCGAGAAAAAAAGTAAAATTCTGGTGCCTGTCGGTCGGATACAGAATTTTCATGTAGGTCGCGGAATTTTTTCGAAGAAATTGCGGAAAATTGCAAAGTTAAAAAACAAAACAAGCATCAAGCTTCAAGTCCACAAGTTAGTAAATCGTTATTCAGCCGCAAAAGCGGATGTCGCAGTTCTGTAAACTGCGCCTGTTGTACATTATATAGAAAGGCGGAAAATTTTGATGCACGAATTTGCAGACGAAGCGCTACTGTTGTACAGTGTTTACGAGGTCCTAGCTAATATGTTTGACTCGCAAGTCAGTGGTATACGTTTCGGAGCAGCGTATGCCAATTTTGTCCACGTTGTGCGAATTACTTAGAGCAGCTTGCACAACCGCGATATTCTAAATATCGTAGTTTCGTTCTTTTTATTTTGGCTGAAACGTTGCAACTTTCATGAATTCTTTAATTCATTTGACGGTTTAAACACACACACAATCGCATTCGATTCCGTGGAGTCGCTGAGATAAAACAGGCGACATCAGCGTTCTCGTGTACTTGATGGAAAGCTACTGCGGTCGCCTACAAGCATTCTTAGTATAAACTGGCCCACCCGGAGAGAACTTGCATAGGTGCCCTATTCAATTTCAGTAGCCTATTTACGTGACGTCAAGCACGTGTCGCGTATTTTAAGTATAGGCGACTTTCCCCACACAGTCGCATGTTCGTGTCGCTAGTTCTCGGTCGAGAACTTGAAATTTCTGGCAAATTTCAGCATTGTTTACTGCCTAGCTACTCAGCCGAACGTAACATTTTCGCGAGGGACGACGAACTTTTAATTCATAATATGCGTACTACTTTCATTAGCAGCGAAAAAGTAGCTATGCTTAGAACGGAAAACACCAAGCACGACTCTCTCGCACAGATGATTGACAGGAGTGCCGCAGTTATGGGGGCGGAGCGAGTACTTATTCTTAGGTCGTCACCGACTGTAGTCCAGATTGCGGCTGGCACTACAAAGATTCTCACTATAGCCTAAAAGCAGCTCTTGTATGCACGAGTGTGATCGCGTCGCGACTGCTTATGCTGCAGAGTGTCTCCCCAGAAGACAGCGAGGGCGTACGTATTGCGCATGCGTGCTCTCGTTGTTGTCGTCGGCGCCCAGTGCGAGAGCACCGACGTACGCTCGAAGTCCTCGCTCGAACACAACGATGCCCGCGAGAGCGCCGACAAAGAGATAACGCGGTGTGTAGTCGAGAGTGGGGGCACACCGTCGAGGGAGCAACTGAAAGATAATGCAGAGGGCAGTGTGCCACGGTTGCAAATGGTTGCGTCGACGAATAAGAGCCGCCGTTGCTTCTCGAAGGCCGCCTCCATGCACATGCCTGACGGACATCGACAAAAGCATGCACCGCGATACAAAGAATGACGACGGAAATAAACGAACAAAGCGGAAAGAATTCACAAGGCACTAAAAAATAAATGAGACTTAAATTAAGCATGCTGCAAGAAAACGAAAGCGAAGAACTGAGGATTGGAAGAAAAAAAAAACAAAACAAAAAATAAGTAGAATGAGAGAAATGTGATGCGGCAGAGAATGCTTAAAAAAAGAAAAAAAACAACATTCTGTTCGATCTACCTGTATGCGATGATTGAGTTTGTATGCCAATATTTTGTTTTTCTTTTCCGTTCTGCCTTAAGATGTCCTTAGCGTGCATGTAGACGTTCTACGATGCCGCTGTCCCTGCTGCTATGCGCTGACTGCGCCTGCAGAAAGTAGCGTATACGCGATCGAGCGCAGCTGTCTCCTTCGTCGTGGGGGCGTATGACCTCTGTGGCGTTTCGGCCCGACAGCTCTTTGTTTCGCGCTCGACTTTGGCGCACTGACCTTTCCTGTCGCCACTTCTCTTTCGTGATGAGAATATTCGGTCGAGGTTGGATGTGCAGTCGCTACACGATCCGCCCAAAAGGAAGCGTTCTCCTTTAGTCGAAACAATCGTTGCTACACTCTCGTCGTCCACGTTCCACGGCACCGAGCTCTCAGCGGGCCTCCATCGTTTCGTGGTGGGAACATAAAAGGAATATAGTAATTTTCAATTTTATTACCTTGCGAAGCGTTGGGCGCTGCTTTCCTGTTCGCTAGTAGCGCCTTATTACATTATATAGCCGCGGCAGCGTAGCTCGCTATGACACGGGGTGTATAGTTGTAAAATTTGGTAGGCGTCTAAAGTGTTGGATCGAGATGGAATGAAGACAACGTTTTGCTTTTTTTTTGGTCTTTTAAAAATATCGGTTGGAACATCTTATTTTAATTTCTTTTTTTGTTTTTCTATATTCATTACTTTTGCTTATTGTTACGTTTTTTTATGTTTATTTGTCTAAAATTAATTCTCTCGCTTTTGCTGTTTTAACTTTGGTCAGAAGTGAAAGTACATCGTACCCGTCACAGAATGTGGGTAGAAGACGCTACGGAAGACACTGTCACAGAACAAAAGAACAAAAAAACAAAGCAAAGCACGTTGTATGTATACTCTACCCCACTCTCTGAATTCTCACCTAAGGAAGCACGGGGCCTCGGCCCTATTTGCCTCCTCTCGCGGGTGTGCTGTGAAATTCAGTGCTTTTATGCAGCGACGAAACCTCGCCTGCAGTGCGGTGTTATTTCTGCGTAATCACCTTCCTCTTGCGACAGCAGCACTTATGAAAATGATATGCGTACTATATAAGAGCGTAAATGTTCGTCGCAGTGTGCTGTGGATACGATGAATGGTGAGCCGAGAAGGAAGGTGTATGGACTTACTTTGTAGTGAGCGAATGTATCGTTTTTTGCAATTTGTATGGGCGATAAAATTGCGGACCTTATATTTTGTGTAGTTGTAATTTATTGCTAACATTATGACTTGTTTCTAAGAGAAAGCGTATTAAGGATGAATGAAAGTGTCGACATCGTGAGATCCATCTGCTGTCCGCAAGGTGTCACCGGCTATAGTGACAGAATACTGCTACAAGGAAAAGAATTCTTGGACTATACCTTAATTGTTCAAAGTCATTGGCCCTTTCAGAATGGATAATAATAAATAATAATTGTTGGGATTTTACGTCCCAAAACCACAGTATGATTATGAGGCACGCTGTAGTGGAGGGCTCCGGAAAGGAAGTTTTGACCATCTGGTCTTCTCCAACGTGCACCTAAATTCAAGCACGGGCCTGTAGAATTTCGCCTCCATCGAAACGCGGCTGCTGCGGCTGGGATTCGATCCCGCGACCTTCGGGTCAGCAGTCGAGAACCATAACCCATATAGACCTACACGGCGGCCTTCCAGAATGGAGACGTAAGTCAGGAAAACATTAATTTAGGTGCCTTTTAATGGCAACGCTGCCGAGAAACTACCACAAGGGCGTGGGACAAAGACCCCTCCCTCCCATCGAAATGAAGGCGAGTTGTTTGTTGGGGGACGACATAAAAGAGTACATTCTGTGTTTGTATATCGTCGTTCGGCGGCTTGTGCTCATCGCGTCTTCTTCGCCCTTGGAAAGTAGCAGGTTTTGCTGTTCGGACGTTTACGACGTGCACGATGCGCACTTTGCAGGATGGGCTCCCTCGGACGTGAGGGCGATGCCGGTGTCGCAACACGCCGGTGCCGCGACGGAGTGTCACCGTGTGCAGCTGCTGCCGCGCTGCAGCGTCGCATGCGCAAAGGCCACTCGTCGCGCACACATGCACGCTCGCACGCGCGTGACCTGCGGCGGTAACCGCGAGTGTGACGCGTGTGACTCGCGACCCTGCCACGGAACTCCGAGCTGTCCGACGCGCCGAGCCCCGGACTCGTTATTAGAGGAGTAGGACGCGGCCGTGACTGCGCCGTGTGGCTTTCTTGTTGCCGTCAGAGAGGCACGCCTTTGCGCGGGCTTTTGCGAGAGAGCGAACGCGATGCAGGGAAGATGCGAGGCTATAACTACTCTTAATGCGCCGTCATTCACAAATATGTCCGTACGTTAGCGGCAGAATTCTTCGCTGTAGGGAATACCAGTCATTTTTACGGAACGAAATACGTTGTCAATTGCGGGCCCAGGTGCTGACGCTTAATAAACCTTGACCATCGCAAATCTAGAAAAATCACTCCATTCAGAGGAGACGCGAAAGATTCAGGTTTGCCCCGGACGCGGCACATCGATTCGTCACTGTGCCAGCTCTGACTGGGCCAGCGGACAGCTGCGCGGCCTCTTCAATTGGCTTGGAATGCCGCCGTCACAGTATTTCACAGTAAGTAGCCCGTTCTTTGCGCGTGCTTACGTGTATGAGCACATGATGCGGTTGTACGCAGGACATATACTACTGGCATGACTTATTTGCGCTCTGGTGGGCCATTTCGAGAGTCATGATGGTGCGGCTGCAATTTTCGCAAAGAGAAAAAGGAGGAGGTGAGAGTGAGAACCATAGCATAAGCATGTACAGTATAGCATAGCAAGGGGTGGGGGAGAGAGGTGAAGAAGATGTATAAATAAATAAATAAATAAATAAATAAATAAATAAATAAATAAATAAATAAATAAATAAATAAATAAATAAGAACAAGGACAATGAAGAACCCAATCTACGTTCGCCTGGTGGTGGCGCGTGCTTGCCAGCTGCGCTGTTTACTCAGATTTCAAAGGAGTACAACTGGATTTAATTTTTTTAAATTATGCAGAGCTAGCATGCGAAATGTAGGGATTCTTCTCAGCGTCTTGGATCGCCGAGTGGGAGGCCCGTTGCGCGGTATCGGCCTGGCGTCGTGTGAACTGTACCGCCGCGCCGCGCGTGGTGTTGACTGCCTCTTATGGGTCTCTGTGTCACGTGCAGTCTGTCATCGGCAGCATCGCAGCACAGGCTCGCTGTGTTGTCCGCCGGTTCTCTCTGAAAACGATGGCCACGTTTCCCACATTTTATGAAAGCAGCAACGGGGCCGGGGCAAACGCTTATAGATCTTACGCGATGCTGGATCCGCCTGCAATCTCCTCCTCATCAAGGATCTTCAGGATTTCGCGAGTGTTATCCAGCAGGCAAAGTAATCTGTAACATTTTATTCTACTTTGGCCTCACTGACATTGCTGCCTGTACTTCGTGTCCTTAGTACAAGGACACAATACCAGGAACCGTGGCAAATGTCCGCCGTGTAGATACACGGCCGATCACTTGCAGTGCAAACTGACGCATCTCTCTCTTTTTTTTCTTTTTTTTTGTGGCAGGGTTTAATCGCACATGCGTAAAGCCACTGGTATATCCTCAGCTTCCCTGACAACCGGAACGGTGTCTGTTTAATCAGCGCGGTTTGTGCGGAAATGAGCTGGCTCCCGCGGAACAGGTTTCGGGAGCATATATGCCTTCGCGCGCTGCAGCATACGAGTCCCACGTATAATTATTGCGGAGTCTGCAGTCTTGTTTCTGCTTCTGCTGCAGTGCCTTGGATGAAAAAGAGGAAAGCACAAAGCGCACCGCGGAGCCCCCGCCGAGAGTTTTAATTAATAGCGGGCGCGTTGAACCCACTTCCTCGACATATACGTCAGCGGCAGTGACGGCGGTGTATGCTAATGCAGCTGCCCGGAGTCCGTTTCCGTCTCCGTGTCTGAGAGGCAGATGTCGCGTTGGGTCCCTAGCGCGTGCGATCACTTCTCGGCCGGCGCATGCGCAGAACGTGCGTGCTGACGTCATTGACGGCGTCTGGAGCAGTTGCGGACAGCCGCAAGCAGCAGCTGTATATTGTGTAGCGGGAAAACGTCCGATGGTTTATTGGCAGGAGAAGAATGAGCAGGCGTCGTCAGTGTCGCGGCGAGGGTGTTTACTGAAACTCGATATGTCCCTTGGGGGTGTCAGAGCCGAAAAGACGTCTATTCACGACCTTCCGAAGACCGTGATATGCCGACTGCAGTGCGAATCACCGAGTTGCCGAGAAAGCCGCCTGGCAGCCTTCGCCGTAGCGCCACGGTGTTTGACAGTTTAAAACATTCTTACGCTACTTCCCCGTGAACTTAGAAGATTGTACTGTTGGGCGAGTTGGTAACCTGTGGCGAAGCAAATGAGCGCGAAGTTAACGGGAGTCAAGACGGAGACCGCAACGTGTCTAAGTACTGAAGGTTTTATTGAAGAAAACACATATTTATGGACTGCCAAAGACACGTGTTCACGAAGAAAAGAAACGAAGATTTTGCGAGGAAATCTGCCTGTAATGTAACGCCTGTCCCGTAATACATATGCCCCCGCAGGAAATACGAGGGAAACATGGTGTGGTATATCGTGCATACCGACCCAACCCACTACATCTCACTTGTGTGGGACCTCGAACGTCGACCTTTCTGAGCATGTAGTGCATAGAACCCTTGGCCACCGAAGTGTACAGGAACTCGATCGCCGAACCTTCCTGTTGTGCAGGGTGTCGAACCCTCGGCCTGTGATGTAAGACTAGAATCCTGAACCTTCCAAGCATTTGTAGCGTATCAAGACAAATGAGAGAGTGGCACAGTGATTACGCTCCCTTAGAGAGTGGAGTATCTGCAGCAATTTTCTTGGTTCTGGGCCTTCGAGATACGAGAATTCGCGCGCGATGTTATGCTTTGAACATGCGCCTGGTCTGGCTCGTACTTTTATCTCGCAAGCGACAGCTACCGACTAGGCCGCTTCCTCGTTTTTTTCTTTTATATTATTTTTTGTTTTACGGGTGTCGACAGTGAGTAGCTGCGCCTCGTGGGCAGGTATATAGGCGAACCACGCCATCAAGCGAGATGGCCTGTACTGGGCGGCCATTCATATTTCTTTGTACGCGTCCAAAGCGAGCTCGTCAGAGACGCGGGCGAAGTGTTGCTGCGTCGTTGGCCTCGGCGTGTTGGCGGGATTGAACATCTGCGCTGTGTCTGCGTTGGCGGGAGCCACATTGCGCGCCTTGGCAGCCGAAGGAAACGAGGCGAAGATCCATAGGAGCGCATAACACGTTGCGTGAGGAGTGCATGTTGGGCGCTTGTGGAACTTATCCTTTCATTGCCGACGTGGGATTATGCGACCGTACAGTATGCGGATATCATAGTTGAAATCAAGAAGAAGAAATGGATATGGGCCGGGCACGTAGCACGTCGGCAGGATAACCGGTGGTCATTAAGGGTAACTGACTGGATTCTAAGAGATGGCAAACGCGTGAGGGGGAGACAGAAAATTAGGTGGGTAGATGAGATTATGAAGTTTGTAGGTATAATGTGGCAGCAGAAAGCACAGGACCGGGTTGACTGGCGGAACATGGGAGAAGCCTTTGCCCTGCAGTGGGAGTAGACAGCCAGATGATGATGATGACGATGATAGTATGCGACGACACCTGGAGACTAAAAGGATCAAGAGTCTTCGATCGCCTCGTCAATGTTGACGCTAAAAAAGTAAGAACGAAATGCCTAGGAAATGTCGGAAGCTGCCTTACAAATCTGAACGTTCGCTGAACACGGTAACAACGGCCTCCTCTCAGAAACGACGTGACGTTGTCGTCTCTTCGAAAACGTTTCGCTTTATTATTATTATTATTATTATTATTATTATTATTATTATTATTATTATTATTATTATTATTATTATTATTATTATTATTATTATTATTACAATGTCGCACAATGTCGTCGTTTGCAGCGCTGCCTGCTTCGTGAACTTGCAACGCTGCCTGCTTCGAACAAAAATGGGGTACCATTTTTGTTCGAAATAAAATGGGGCAATTTATACATGTCCGTGTGGGGCTATCAACATCTGTTGAACCAATTTCACGTTGCAAAGATATGGTACAATTTTTTATCTGAAACGTGACAAATTCTGACAATGAAGTACATAAAGCCGTCGCGACACATAGTCGTTAAAGCGGCATATTTGGAACGGTATAGGCGAGCCGTTCAATCGGCTCATGCGAAAGCGACCGAATCGAACGTCTACCGAACATCATTCCACGCAAGCCAGAGGAACAGAGGCTTTTTATAAAGGCTCCGCTCACCTAGCAATTCCCTAACCCCTTTTCAGCGACCGAGATTCTTTCTCGGAATAACGATGTCATTCATTCGTTCATCGAGTCGTTTTGATGAGGACGTCACGAGAACGGTGCCTGTCATGACGACTGCGTAATGGAAAGGATGGAATGACGGATCGAGATTCGATCGTTTAACTGCTGTCGGCGGCGAAGAGAGGCCCGTCTTCACGATGAACTTCCGTGATCCATGTAACCGAGCACGCCATATAAACCTTGCCCGGCCTCTGCTTTGCGCCGCGATCCAGGGTTGATTAGGAGCGTTACTGTGAAGAATGACGGTGCTTGGTGGTCGGACGACGACGTCCGGGTACAGAATTGGGCCACTAACGACCACTGGGTTCATAAAAAGAACGAAAGACTAATCGGTACGAAGGGTCTGTGGCGTTGCGTGACTCGTAATGAGATTTGCTTGCGCTGAAGGGGGCGGAGGGATGAGTTGCCTGCAGGAACGGCTCAGGAGAACCAAGGGGCTCCCATAGTCCCCAGTCTCTTCCCTCTCTGTTTCCCTCTCCTGGACGCCGTATTCGGCGGTGTCATTATGGCGGTAACATATTAACGCCATAATAACAGAAAGTTGATTCGTGGAGGAAGCAAGATTGACACCCACACACACACACACACACACACACACACACACACACACACACACACACACACACACACACACACACACACACACACACACACACACACACACACACACACACACACACACATTATATATATATATATTCAGAACTCTGGAAAAGCGATAAATTCTTCTACACATGGTATTAGTTTTCGTCTTCAAGACGTCGTTCACTATTGCGAGCAGCAGTGAATACGATCGTACAATTATTCTTGCGAGCGAGCGGCCGAGGTGGGCTGCCCCTTTATTGGCTTAGCCATGCACCATCCGAGCCCCGTGCACCAGAGCTAGTGTGTGTACTGGACCCGTATTCACAAAAAACATCTTGCGCTAAAATATTCTTAACCGAAACATTTACCTCATTTGCAGCAGGCAACAACGACGGTGTGCGTTCACATTCAGGCAACAATGAAACGTGGCAGCGTCAAATGACAAGTCACCTCGATAAAAGATCAGATTGCCACGTGCGAAACGGCTGATGGCCGACAAGATGGAGAGAGAGCATCAGTTATTGGAGAACGGCTCATACAAATGCGCATGTGACCGGCACACCTTCGGAGGCCGCATTTCTTTACGCTCGCCGGCGCCGGCGTTTCGTATTAACACGAACGCTCCGCAGCGTGGCCTGGTCTGGTTTGACTGATGCCAGCCACGAAGTGCTTGGCGCTGTTGCCGAGATTATGCCTGCTTTTGCCGAGATAATACCTGCTTGGATAGTATGTAGGCATGTATTTGTAACATCTCGGCAATTGAGACCCCAAGCTACGCTGGCGCTGGCGTCAATCAAACCGCTTCAGGCCACGCTGCGGAGCGTTCGTGTTAGGCGTGCTGACGGCTGTACAGTACGGTCCACTGTCAAAGGGAACACTCGAATGAGCACCCTTCATATTGCTGGCCCCCTAACGGCAAGTCGATGGGGAAACTTCGTTCGTGCATGGTACTGTTCTGTCAAAAGGAGTCGTAACTGTCAACCACCAGTAGTCTTATGCAAATCTAAGCCACCATGTCTTTGCAAGAGCGTAATACGAACATGCCTTGCACGGAAGTGTTCCCTTTAACAGCGGACCCGTCTGTACATCAACGCGGTCGCCGAAATCAGTAACTCGTTACAAGGTTCCCTTGAATAATGTTGAATTTGTTTAGAAACTTCAAAAAAAACATACCCTCTTCCTAGCTGAATATTGTGTGACGAACAGTCGGGGGCCGAGTGCCCCTCTGAGCACTGCCGAGCCCGTCGCTTCTCAGGCTGTGTCTGTGCCGCCACTGTGCCGCATGCACTGTGCGTAGGCGGCACTTCCGGGCGCGTGATGCGCGTGTTGAGTCGCAGCGAATCGGGCCGCGCACGCTCACCGAATTTGCCGTCGCCGTGCATTGTGTGGTAAGTGCGCACACTTCCCCGCAGGCAGGGTCTTCCTCTATGAAGTGCGCATGACCGAGACGGCTTAATCGGCGCCCTCTGAACGGGTGCTCACTCGCCTGCGTGCTGTACTAATACACGAGAACAACGACGACATCTGTGCTGGCGGAGACGGAACTACCGCGAAAGACAGGAAGTAGGCCGCTTTTGCGAACATAAGCGAGGCAACCCTTCCAATCCGGAGTCGCTGGAAAAAGACGGTGGTCATTGAGCGGAGGCGAGGAAGGATCTTCGTGTCGCCTTCGTCCTCGTCTTTCTGCGCTGTGTTCCCTCGCTTACATGTACCAACTCGCCCAAATCAGTCTCGTTTGATGAAAGATGCTGACGGAATCTGCCTTAGTGCGTATAGAAAGAGAACCTTGTCGAAGACAAAGAACAGAGAGGCGCAGTGGTGCGAGAGATATGGTCAAGAAGACTGACGTGGTCGAAAGAAGATTGGCATGGACTACTTCCTGTCTCAAGGTCCTTGCATATAATCCCACCCGGATACCTCATCAAGCTTCTTCCAATAGTTCAACCGCGGCAAACCCGGCGCCTTAGCACCTTCGACCAGCAGAACGCAGAAAGGGCGCCCGGCCGTTGCCCTCCTGCGCATTCAACTGACACGGATCGTCCGCCGTATCTCTATATACCGTGTATCTCGTCAGCTGTCCTTCATTCACTTGTTATACGTTTGTGGCCGAGGTCACAGCGGCCACGTATGATATCTCTGCACCGAGGTTTTATCTATTTCTTTTTCTTTTTTTTTATTGCCGCAGAAGAAGCACCATCGTGCACCGTTGTGTCGGAGCATGAGGAGTTGGGAGGGAAATATTATGACACACTGTAAGCGACGCTTCACTACAGCTCACGAAGCTCGTCTTGATTGCAGACTGTGTACTCCGATAGGGCTTAATTGTAGCGGTCCTTAAACGCTCTCAAGTTGAGAGGCCTCTCAAGTCGCCGATTCTTTCGAAGTGTTCTAAAAAATTCATTGAATTTTATTTTCAGCGTTCTGCGGAAAGTGTGTCTTTAAAAAATGTCTTGTTTTGTTGTTTAATTTCGTGTTCCCAACCGCAGCGCGAAGACTTCGTTGCATTTGAGTTCTCACGCCTGTTTGGTCCATTAAGTCAACTCACTCACTCACTCACTCACTCACTCACTCACTCACTCACTCACTCACTCACTCACTCACTCACTCACTCACTCACTCACTCACTCACTCACTCACTCACTCACTCACTCACTCACTCACTCACTCACTCACTCACTCACTCACTCACTCACTCACTCACTCACTCACTCACTCAATCAATCAATCAATCAATCAATCAATCAATCAATCAATCAATCAATCAATCAATCAATCAATCAATCCTGTCCCTGCGCTTTTTGAGAACGCATTAACACGATCGATGTGTTGTGTGAACTGTTCGCTTGGCCTACTCCCAAGGCTTTCACTGTCGGAGTGTGAAAGCGGCGCGTTCCCTGCAAGTAATGTATCCTCTTCGTACGTGGATTCGTCGCTTGGTCCATGGATTTCTTGCGGATATGCAGACTCCACACGGTGATTCATTCTTCAGTCATGTCTCTCGTGTACTACTGCGATGGCCGTCGCCATCATGTCCCGTATAAACTCCAAATCTATGACATCGCCCCGCGCGTCGTATGTTGTATGTGCGAGTGAAGGCGCGCCAGCGCTGCAGACGAACGCCGCCCTAGCAGAGATTAAACGAGCCGGCCGTCTGCATGCGTTGCGCGTCAGGCGCATGGAGAGGTGTCGGAGCAGTAAGTGCGTGCTTTGACGCGCTGGGAGGGGTCGTACAGGCCGTGTAGGGGATTAGCCGATGGCCCATAACTTTGCACGTGTTTTATGGCAACGTTTGCGCTGAAGCCACAGGCAGCACGAAGGTCGCTTCGCTCGCTGCAGCCGCCGCGTTTCCTTATGCGAGCGTTTTTGTTTAGGTTGCGCCAGGTCTCATGCTACAGGAGTTAGCTGCTAGCTTTTTTTAGAACAGAGCTGTTATGCTCGATGTTTTCCGTGTGTCGTAAAAAGAAAATTGTCGTCATCATGAAGCGGCCCGCGCTCTTCGTCCTCTTCTTCGCTCCCAGAGCACGTGCGCCGATTTGTCCGGCGTGGGATGCAATAACTCGAATTGGTGAGAGAACCAGTTCAGTAAAAGAGAAACAAGGAGAGAGAGAGAGAGAGTGAGACGGAGCAAGAAAGAGTAATAGAGATATTTTTGGCGAGACGAGATTCGAACCCGCGTACCCACAATCCGAAGGCGAGCGTCGTAACCACTCCAGGCATGCTAACAGAGCATAACGTGGCTTTGTATAGTATAGTATATCGAAGGGGTAGGAAAGGGAAGTGAGGGCGAGGGAAAGAGGAGGGAGAAGATTGGAGAACGAGTATAAAGAATTAAGCGAAAGAAAGAGAGAGAAATGGATAGAACGACAGCGAAGAAAGAGAAAAAGGGAGAATGCGAGATAATGACTACAGAGAGAGAGAGAGAGAAAGAAAGGAATAGAAAGATAGGGAAAGAGAAAAGAAGGGAAGAAAGACAGAAAAAGATAGAAAGACAGTTAAAGAAATAGACATAGAATGAAAGAGATAGAAAGACACCACAAAGAAAGTAAAAAAAGAGAACAAGCATAGCCATGTATAATATAGAATTGGCCTCGAGGAGTTACGGAGTCGCCCTCTATCGGACGCGCCTCGATTGCGTGCTAGGCAGGATACCGCCGGCGCGCTCCCCATAGGTTTTGCTGTTGGCGCTCTACAAAAACACCTCGCGGAAGCCCTCCAGGGCATTTCTGTAAGTACTTTAGAAATGAACTGTGTTCTTTACTGTCAAAATAATCATTTTCGACGAACTGAAAGCACACGATAGTCTACAGTCGCTGTCTCTTTGCAGAAAACCGAGCACCGGCTTCACGCTGTCACCGCGTTGGAGACCCCTGAACCGGCTTCTTGCGTGAAAGGTAGTCACTCGCCGAGTGCAAACTATGTGAAATATCTCGTTAGAGTAGACTGCCTGTATAACCAAACGGAGCATAACAGAAAGAAGCCTCAAGCCAGCGATCGCACGGGTTCGCGACGACTGACGGTGCCTCTGCATGTATGAGCGTCTGCATGTATGTTCGTACTGATGGTTTCGCTTTTGCTACGAGCGCGTTTTGGCACCGCGCTGTGAACTTTAGGCCGCAAAATATGAGAATTTGTGAATAAACGAACAACCACTGTTGCGCGGACGCTATCAGAGCAGTTCAAGAACAATTTCCTTACAACTGCGGTTTCGGTGCGCATGGCAACTTTGTGATCTGCCGTCCCGACGATTCAGTGTTTTTTTTTTCTTTTTCGGTCTAAATTCAGGTACGTTTCAATGTCATTTGACAAGTTGTCTCGCACTGCGTATTGATCGGTCTTCTCAGCGGGCAAATGCCGCTGCTTCTGTTTCTTTATTCGTTTCGTTTGGTGCTCACACAAAACGTGAGCAAATGCGACGCCTTTTTATTATTATCGTTCCGTTTGCATTCCAGTGAACTTGCCTCTCTCTGTCATCAACAAATTCATAGACCAAAGCTTCACCACTTCGAGATTGCTGGTGGAAGGAGAACCAGTCTACGAGACCGAGCATGTAGTAGCATGCGACGCCTAGGAAAAGAAAGAAAATACAGTAACGTTTGCCGGACTTGTTCTGCAAACGTCGGCTGTGAACTAGGACCCACATGAACTTGAAATAGCGGTGAATAAAATAGAAGGTATTGCAGCAACCAGCAGCCGCAAAACAGGATAGTAATTATTTGGCGTGTACCCCAGCAATTTTGGCAGCAGTGTCGTGTCTAACGCCAACAGGGTGGCATCTTTTCCACGTAAATAAATGAGGCTCCAAGAAAATACATGGGGTTGGCCGGTGGGCCGATCACGGAGGCAACGCAAAATTTATGAAGCAATGCATGCCTCATCAAATGGGAAGGTTGCCCGTCGGCGTCCCGTGTCGGCGGCGTCAACACGAGTGATGCAAAAAATAATCGTCACGTGATGGTGTCACCATATGACGTCATCATGACGTCACAGATCGCCAAAATATGCAGCGTCATTATGACGTCACATAATGTGACGTCACATGATGACGTATTCACACGTCATGGTCGCTTTGCATTGCCTCCGTGATCGGTCACGGAGGCCGTGCAAAACCGTGTTAGGTGCAGAACGCTTTTGGAAGGGGGCGCGGGAGAATCAGTACAACTACTCACAAGAAGAAGATGGCTTTCGCCTGCTAGTCATCTTTAACTAATGCATAAGGGACCCTGTGCGTTTTTTAATTCAATGTATCTAAACAGTGACTTGCGCATCTGCAGCCAATTTTGTGGACGCTGAGCACGGGGCCGACGATCAAGAGGTCGCATTGGAGAGTTCTGAGATGGCATCGCACGTGGTAAAAGGTAGCGCTTTTACCATCCTGTGGCAGATAAGCATCATTTGCCGGCGGGAAGCGCGCGCGAGCCATCGTCTCAGTGCGCGCTGTCTGCTACTCACCGAACATCGCAGGCCCGACGCAGTAACAAAAGTCTTCGTCGCGGAAGTGCTTGTTGCACACAAAACTCGTAGCGGATGGCTACTTGCCGGTTCTTAGCTTTACAACCCATGCTTCACGCTGTTTCTTGTCATGCGGTTACCAGTGCAGGCTGACACTGGGCTCCTTTGCGTAAGCGCGGCACTGCAGCACCGAGCGGTAGAGCCCCATGTTCGTCGCCTTCGGAGGCAGCCACTCTATTACAATGGTTTCAATTGAGTAGAAAATGAGAGAAAACTTCCGAATTTGAACAGGCCGCAGCGCATGTGGGACTTAAAACTCGTTTTCAAAGCACGCGGCAGTGCGCCACAAGCAGCCGACGCGGCCGCTGAGACCACGCGATCCTGCCAAGCACGTCACGCCGACGGTGGCGCCGGCGTTTCCAGTGGTGGGCCTCGAGGCCAATAGCAAGGGTTGGGAAAAAGACAGGTGAGAGGGTAAAAGTCTAGCCAAGCCAGGAGAAGCTATAGGTGCCCACCAGCTCTGCTGTGAGCGAGCCTTGCGCGAGTTAGAACGGAATGTAATAACTTTATTTAGGTCCTTCGGGGCGTGAACTGTAGCACGTAGCGGGTCGCTCCCACGTCGGGACAGATACGCCTATAGCCTCTCCGCCACGTCGCGGGCCCGTTGGACTGTCCGTAGTCGTGCTTCCAAATCTGGACTGGGTAGCGCAGCATCCCGTGCAATTGGACGACATAGGGATAGAAAAAAAATTAGCTGCGCTAATTTTTTTTCGTATAACATTCCAATTTTTTTGCCGTGGCATTCCTTGCTTCGCTTTTGCGGCGAAAGTGTGACATTTTATTTTTGTGTCTTCACTTCTTGGCACTGAGCCGTGCTCCGTTACGAGCTGCAGAGAATAGCGGCGCCTGATAAGAACCCCAGCTCCCCCTATCTGTACCTTGCGCCTTGCATCAGAGAGAAGCCGGACTTGGCAGACTGTGCAGCGCGACCGTCCGCTATCGGAGCAACGTGCGCTGAGGATGACCGCAGGCCTTTAGGGGTGCGATGCTGGGCGTTAAATGCGTAGGCTGACATGGCATATACTGCCGGACACGTGCTAGCGATCTAGCCAAGTCTCGACCCATCGATTTCAGGACGCTTCCTTGCCAAGCACAGTCGGTTTCAGATGGTTACGGCCATGGCATCCGAGAAGACCTTGAAGGTCCGGGCAGTTGCGCCGCACGTGTCTAAAAGTGCAGTGCTGCAAATAAATTTACCTCTTTCTCGCCTCCCATGCTCCTTACATTATTTATGCCAACTTAAGGTCACAGACCGGCGGGGGCACTTTTCTGTGCCTACTGCAGAACATATAACAGATCTTTTCTGTCGGCACGGTGCGCATATTTATTTAGTTTCTGTTTTTTTTTTCCTGCGCGATAATGCTATTGCGCGCTATTTTTTGTTCGGCCACACTTATTATGTATATTGGATCATTTAGAAAATAGAGAGGAGTGAATTGGCACGCTCTTATTGTTTTTCCTCAGCAGAATGTTAGACGAAAAATCTTTGTAGGTGTAGCGGACTCTTCCGCACGTATGCATCTGCGCACACGCCTCTTGTGTTCGTGTTTTCGTAAAGGTCAACATATTTTGTTAAAAAAAAGACAAGAAAAGCTGAAAAACTTACGCCGTCCATCAGAAGTTACAGTCGAACGGGTACAGTTATCTATCCGGGGCATAGATACGGCGGCGACGGCAGCGCAGCCACGTCTCAGATGCAAGGAGCCTCGCATGTCAGCTTCACATGTGAGCCAAAGCAATGTCGTTCATTATTTGCGTCCGTTTTTGGCTGCGACGAAATGGAAAAGCGGAAGCTGGGGGAGACACAGAAATGCCGAAATGCCGGGATATACTGTACCGTCTCTTTTTTTTTACTCACTTATCCTTCGTTTTGTGCGCGTTTATGGTAGACCCGCGTTATGACGTCATTTCGCGCGCTCCGTTTCTGCTCGTGCACGAGAGCGCAGCGATAAAAACACGTTTGGCGCATTCGTTTATTGTCACATCTTTTAGCGCTAACAGTTGAGGCGAAATTTCGTCGTCGCCGTCATGTTCCATCTAATGTTCCAAGTTCGACTCCGTGCCCCGAAACGCGCAGCAGGTACGTTAAAGAATCGCAGGCGGTCGAAATTTCCGGAGCCCTCCACTACGATACCTCATAATCATATTGTGATTTTGGCGTGTAACCCAGATATATTAGGCACCTTTAGCTGAACGTTTACTATCCGCTCCGGTCAGACGTGCGTGTGCTAGCGATTTACACACAAACGTGTAGAGGTAAGTGTACTGCGCGTGCGCAGAACGATCGTGCGAGCATCCGAACGTAGAACGTACCTCTCGCTCCGCTTGTGAAGTCTGTTGAGCGGAGCGTGAAGGTGCCTCCACTTGGTTTCGCCGTCGGTTTGCAGCCAAGCTGACCGCGTTTCGACAAGACGCGCTTGTCAAAAACGCGAGATCTGTGCAGTTCTCTGCACAGGCTCGGGGCCCTATACCTGTGCGGAGCGTAGGGTAAGCAACGCTCAGCTAAAAGTGTCTTCCCATGTTCCACCAATCAACCCGGTCCTGAGCTTTCTGCTGCCACGTTATGTTTGCAAACTGCATAATCTCATTATGAAAGAAATGAAATTGGTTTTCCTTCTATCCCACGGCCGTGTGTAGAAACGCGACGCATGTGCCATTTTCGTGTAATTTTCTACGCTCCGTTTCACACACACGCACACGCGCACACACGCACACACGCACACACACGCACACCGCCTTTCTTTGTTCGCCGCGGGATGTCGGCTGCGCTGGACTCGGCGATGCCTTCGAGCGGCCCGCCACGCTATCGCGTTTCGGGTCAGTTTTCGCAAGCATGAGAGCGACAGAAGAAACGCGACTTGATCGTCCGCTTATTTCTCTGCTTCCATTGAATTATATCTCGTGCGAGGTGGCATCATAGTTAATTGAACGTTTTCAGACATACAACAAAGAGAGGCAGAGTGTTTGCGAAACGTCGATAATTTGGATACATGCCTGAATTTGGCGATGCTTAGGAAAGCATTACCGCCAATCATTTGTTTCGCTCACGATTATTTAGTGAAGAGTCCAGGTGTGGATATATATATATATATATATATATATATATATATATATATATATATATATATATATATATATATATATATATATATATATGAATATGGTTGTAAGTATATTATCATGGTTTATATTGTAAACCAGTAAAGTCTTTGTGGAGTTGCAGCGTTTATCGGCGCTCCCTTTATACGCGGCATCGTCGTGCCACCACCGACGTCTCAGAGCACCGACGAAGCAGTGTTGCATAACCATACGACGTCATTGCGCCTTCGTGAAGTCACGCAATTGTAATGTAATGCCTCGCAAGCTTGCCTTCTTTGACATTGTAATCATCGCACATAGGTCACTAATTACGAAAGTGACAAAAATGTGAATCGAGAAATTAGAATAACTTCCTCTACGTTTTTTTTTCTTGTCTTCATTATATTGTTACGCTTCATACGGTTACGGTTATACGGGCACAGTTAATATATATCCACTTCAGGCCACCATAGTTCGTCAAGGAAAATGCCCTCGTCTCTTCGGCACACGGCGGCTCCTATATAAATAGCGAGCGGAAAATTTTCTCCGCTGCACGGGGCGATCTAATTTTCATCGATCCGCATTTTGCAACTGCAGTTAAAAATTAAATTATGTATTGAAACCACCGGTTGCTCGTGTTAAAGCGCACGATTAAGAGTCCCAACTTATCGAAATTGTGAGTCCCCCACTTTGTATGCGTGTTCCGTAATCATCGTGGTTTTGACACTTAATACCCCCGCAGTTATTATTATTATTATTATTATTATTATTATTATTATTATTATTATTATTATTATATTATTATTATTATTATTATTATTATTATTATTATTATTATTATTATTATTATTATTATTATTATTATTATTATTATTATTATTATTATTATTATAAACCCGCCGTCCGGCTACGAGGCGCGCCGTGGTTGACGCATATCGTTAGACTCCCCGGATTAACTTCGACCACCCGGGTCCATCTGTGGTGTAAGTACACGGGCGTGTTTGCATCTCGATCCGACCGAAATGCGGCCGCCGTGATTCGAAATTGAACTACTCGCGTGCTCGAGCTTAACACCTTAGCCGCTATAAGCCACCACGGCGCGTCGCAACTGTTCGCACACTAAGGAGCTTTCCTCTCGGGCTGCATATCGTACACGATATGTGACAGAATTAAGGCTGTCGCCGGCAGCCGTCACTTTTGGCGCGTCGACGATTTTTTTTTATTCCCGACTTGTAATCTGGAGTGGCGAGTGTTTGCACGCTGCGCGACACGGTGGCAAGGTTCTAGTTTTGTAAGTCGGCTTCGCCGGAATGCGAATCAGTCATGCACGCGCGCGTCCCTTGCATTCGAGCAGCTATATGAAACGGACGAGCGCCCGCACTCGTGCAAGGCCTCTCGTGCGTCTGTTGCTGCGGGCGTATGCTGCGCGGGCGACGCGCGTCGTTGGGAGTCACGCGACATTCATTGCGCGTTTTGTGTGCGCTGAAATTGATACGGGGAACTTTGATATCAAAACTGAAGAGCGCCATGCGAAAGAGGCGAATGGCGCTGTTTTGAGCGCGTTATTCGGTCGTCTTTTCATTATGGCGAAAGTATGACTGTAGAGCCAAGATATCCGGCGTCCGTTGTCGTGAACATGAATGGTACCAACAGTTAGGTGCAGGGGCGTAGCCAGAAATTTTTTTCGGGGGGGGGGGGTTCAACCATACTTTATGGATGTTCGTGCGTGCGTTTGTATGTGCGCGTGTATATATACGCCTGGCAAAACTGAAAAATTTCGGGGGGGGGGGGAGGAGTTGAACCCCCCCCAAGCCCCCCCCCCCCCCCGGCCACGCCCCTGGTTAGGTGGGCCAATACCGTATACGTACAGTGCAACACCGGGTGCAGACAGCTTCTAGTGGAGGGGGAGTACTCAATGTTGCAAGACCGCAAGAAATGATTAGAAGACATAATGAGTGCATAATTTACGTAAATTAAGTTGAGCCAACGGTTACTTAGAGGCGAATAACATGCTAATTAAATCTAAATTAGAGAGTGAACAACGGAATCAAATGTGAAGTAACAGTGAATAAAATGTTAATTGACATCTCGGCGACCAAGTCTCAGTGTGTAGAACCAGTGATGACGTCACACGACCGAAAGAAAGCAGGTATAAGTGTAAGTAACGACGCAGTCAACGGACAACGTCAAAGTACTAAGTTAATGAATGTCTCGTTAGAGAATAGACTTCCGCCTGTGCCCTCTAGCTTAGCGTTAAGGGAACTGTCAATTTTAAACACGCACTATAGCTCACCTTAAAGGGACACTAAAGAGAAACAATGAATCGGCCTAGATCGATAAAGTGTGCTCTGAGAACTCTAATGTCGTTAATTTCGCCATCATAGGTTTATTATTAGAGGAGAAAAATCAAGTTCAAAGTTTAATTTTTAAATTTCGCGCCCAAATCTCCTCGCGTGGCGTCACGGATTTCAAATGGTATTTATCGTATTTGGATGCCATTGGCTCACAAAATTACCCCAAACTTGGCATGTTAAGTCTATGGCCTCCTCAGAGGACAATGTACTTCATTTTTGCCGATTAGGAACTACGTAGTCCCTAGTAGGCGCCGTAAAAACATGTGACGTCACGGCGAATGATGCGGAAACTTCAAGGTGGCGTCGCCACCCACGTTTTGTTCTTGCGCGTTTTCTCGCTTACTAAGCGTCTTCTCGCAGCAAGCGTGGTGTTTTTGGTATCGTGAAAGAGTACTTTACTAATATGAGAAAAATCGTGTTGCTCTTTAGTGTCCCTTTAAGCAAAGTCGTATGGCTCTGGTGCAGTGGCGTAAATGCTATAGTTATTCGTAGTGTGCACCGCTGATGACGTGCTCTCGATGGAACCAGCGTAAGAATGCGGTCTACATAGACATTCTCGATATACGTTTCGCTCTCGTAGCGATCCGTCGTCGTGCGACGCTCACGTCTCTTTCGCCGGGCCTCGTTAATTGCCAGCGTCTCTCTGAAGGACACAGCTCGCGTGTCTCTCTGCCCAGCAAGCAGGCGTATAGAGCACAAGAAGACGGAGGAGTAATGGAGCGTCTATCCGGAGCAGCAGCTGGCGCCGCGCTTGTTTATTTACCCGCGAGGAACGTGGCACTCACTCGGCAGCGGAGGTGTTTCCTCGGCGTGGGCGTCGCGAGCTTAAAAGGCGCAGCCGGCGCGTTTCAGGCGCGTGGCTGCGCAGCCGATGCCTTGGCACCCGGATGCGTGCGTATGTATACCGGTGGAGGAGGAGTGGTGGTATCTCTCTGCAGAGGGTCGGCTGCAACCCTTCTCGTTGGACTGCTGTCGTCGCAGCATCGCGACACTCGAAGCGCATCTCTCCACTACACGACGACGACGACGACGTGATAGCTGCTGCTGCGCTTTTGGCGCAGGATTGTGCTGCCGCACATCTCGACGCGTCACTTTCGATAGTCTCTTGGCCTCACTGTTACGAGGGACGGCAAGTGCACATGTAACCACAGGTCGGCAAAAATATGAAGCTCGCGCAGACTCACTCATGAAGTCTATTTTGCGCTTATGGCTCACTCGGACTCAGACTCACCAAGGTATTACTCACCCGGACTCAGGCTGAGTGAGTCGACTCATGAGTGAGTTTGCCGACCTATGTATGTAACTGGTTGTTCGTGGATGACAGAGAGACGTTATTGGGGCAATCGTTCGGGTTTTCTTACGTGCCGAAGCCACGATGTGATTATGAGGCACGCCGGAGTGGGGGGCTGCAGATTAATTTCGACAACCGAGGGTTCTTTGACGTGCACATAAATCTGAGCACACGGGTGTTCTTTGCATTTCGCCCCAATGGAAATGCGGCCGCCGTGGCCGGGAATCGAACCCGCGCCCTCGAGCATAGCAGGGCGCGAGTTAGATTGGGGCGCACCCATCGTCCGAAATTTCAGATGGATACGGTGAAGAATGAAGCGATATATCGGTACTCTGTCCTCAACAAATGCGCAGCAGTAACAAAACACGGAACTAGTTGTATTTCGTGGCAGTATTTGTCCGTGCGTTTGGTGTGCGTAATAGACGGGCATGCAACTGATGTGAAAAAAAAATCACCGCTTTTAATTCCGTCTGGGCAGTATAGTTGGTAACAGAACGCCGATCAGCATAACATTATAGGGTGATAAGGAAGTCAGGAGAGAAAAAGCTGGGTGTTTTAGCAGTGCTGGTAATACCGTACCGTTTACGCTACGGTATTGCCTTTCCGTGTGAAATGTACCACCACCCGAAAAAGTTTTACCTTTGCGAGTTGCCCGATAATATAATAATAATAATTTCTGGGGTTTAACGCGAGTTGCCCGATGAACGCAGTAAGGGGATGAGATTATCTATAGTGGCTAATCTTGCGGATTGAAATAGCGACGTGCTGACCAAAGCGGTGCGGTATTGGCGTTCGGTAAACCGGCACTGCTGAAAGGCCCTGCTATTTGCAAAACTATGGCGCCGTGTTCGCTTCACTTCACGTGCGTACGGTAGTGCGTGCGTGCGCCGCGGTATGATCTCTGTCGTGTATACGCATACACGGAAGGCGCCTTGTCTCGCGAGGGCGCGCCGTTTCATTCGTGATGGACGCGCCTCTTTCCTCCTTCCTCGCTTGGCTGAAGAGGAAGGCGTCTCGTGGGCGCGTTTTACACGGCTGCCCGGAATAGCAGCCGCCGCCAATTTCAAGACGGCACCCAGGACGTGTCGGGGTGGCGCGCGCACCCTCGCCTGCACCGCGACGCCCATGTGTTACGGCGTCGTCTCGTGGGCGTGCACGCACTCTGTCAGACTAACGGTGCTCCGTGACGAATCTCGAAGTCTCTAGATTACGCGCTCGCTTTGGAAATCAGTGGAGCACTTTAGACGTACACTTAGGAACAATGAGCGGCAGCGGTGTCTTGCATGTGTACTCTGAATGAAAAAAGCAAGTGTACGTCGGTGCTGCAGTGCAGATACTCATATTTAAAGCTCGCTCGATACAACTTTAGAAGATTTGACGCTTCTGCTTGGTAGTGCCGCATTGTTTAAGCTGTTGTGCATTTGTATGTGTGTATATGGTATTGTTTGCGCTCTGAGTTTATTCAGAAGCAAAAAAAGAAAAAAAAAAACGACTTGTTCTCGGGCAATCTGGGTGATACTTGGTGAATCCCTGTGTTAGTGCAAGGTATAACATATTGATCCCACGCACTGTTGTGAGCCGCCATGACAAAACGGCTCGTCTCGCGAAGGTACGCGCTGTGGACTCCGGCGACGAATGTGACCCGCAACCTGCGACGTACACAGCCGTGGGACAAACACGCACCGGACACCACTTGGCTGCACCCTCAAACCCCACGAATATTTTGTCTACCGTAGGATACACGGCTACGTATAGCAGGCAGGTCGAGGGCGTGCCCTTCCCTATTCCGGAATACGCCACTGCCGCAGTGGTCAACCTTTCAAAATATAAGATTTAATCTATTAAAAATATCTCAACCAGTTGTCGATTGAACTAGAGCGCAGGCCACACGTCGTCTCGTCCTATGCTTCTTCGCGCGTACGAGGGTGTCTCCATTGTCTTGCAAATATCGGACAGGGACACATCTACGTTCACGTAACCCCCCCCCCCCCCTTTCTTTTTCTGTACGTTATAGTCACATTGTGAGACGTCCTATACAAGGTCTTTCTCCCTGCTTCTGTGTTGTTGTAATTCCATCATTTTGCGCTCTCGTGGCTTCGTGGCAAGCGTCAGGCGTCTCTATCTCTCCTCTGCCCACTAAACATTGTTTGGAGCCCCCTTTATCGATGCGTGCACCACCCCGTTCGATTGCCGATGCTGTTGGCATTTCGCTGCCTCGCTTGTTGTTGCTGGCCGCGACGCACCTGAGCTCATTACCGTCGTACCCGGCAAATGATCGAGTGCAGACGGTCACGTGGTCTCCATGGACATCGCTGCGAGGGCCATTCGTCGTTGTCCTTTCTTTTTTTTTTCTTCTTTTCTTTGCGCTCTTCCGAAAGGGGTCTGCAGGTCGATGTGGCTCATGCGCGTTTAGAGTTCCTTCTTTATTTTGCCGCGCCCGTATAACCGAACGCCTTCGATTGCACGTGCGCCCCGTGGCGGCGTTGTGCTTCGTTTAGTGCGTCGGATAAGCGCGATCACTGTTCGGTCGTGGGCGAGCGCTGCTGTTGCGAACTCCTCAAGTGCATGGTAAGGTCCTGACTTGACGCTGTTATAACCACGCGTCGGTTTAGTTTTCCCTTGGTGCGCCGGCGAGGTAGAAGCCTAGCGGTTTTGCAACTTACTTCCGTTTACTTACGCTTCAGTGCTTGCATTTCTCTATTTATTTTGTTTACTTAACGTTGGCGGTAACCGTGCTTGTTTTACAAGGTAGCGCAATGACCGAGAGAGACCTCGGTTTTAACTTTGCTCGGCGTGCGTCGGACAGTTCGTTGCACTATCGCTTTAAATTCATGCTAGCGTGTGCTCGCAACTAGTTGACCCTAACTGGTACCGATTTGCACGTCATTATAGCAAAACACATCCTAAGAGCACAGTTCGGGGGAAATGATTCACTGCAGTCTAGACTAGGTTTGGTTACCTTTTCGAAACTCGACCAATGCTTTATTATTGAAAAAGAAAAACTGTACAGAAAGTATCACGGGATCACTTATGAGGTCGTAATGGCGTCATTTGTAATATCTGACGTGATCATGACGTCGCAGATCGCCGAAGTTTCTGACGCCATCGTAGCGTCACATGACATATTCGCTTAGTCAAAGGTGGGCTGATATCGGAGGTAATGCAACAATGGGTGCGGTGAATAAATCTTCAACGTAAAAGGGTAATTTCTTCGCGAGAGCATTCGCCTCTCCTCTCCTTAGCGTTAGCTGAAGGGGCTGTCAGCGTTTGGTTCTCGTACTTCTCTCTGGACATCGGAGTATCGGTATATGACTGGTATAGCGTGGCTGAGTGAGGTGCATTTTAGCATTCAAGGAGCCGTGTATTCTTCGGTGCGAGATGTTACAACTTTTTAGGCCGAGCTCTCGCGGTTCCTTTTGATCGATGAAAAAGGCAGAAGTTCAGGGCAACATGGAAGCTTCAAGAGATGAAAAATTGTGAACGCGGGGTGTCGCAGGAGTTAGTTGTATACCCTACAATAGTTTCCAATAATTCCTAATATCGTGGGTTTACGGCGGAAGTGACGCATATGCAAACTCGAGTAACTAACATTCCTCTTTGTAGTGTCTTTTTTAACGAATAATTAACTATATTTTTCATCATCTCGGTTACTACTGACGAGGCGTGGTGGCCCTACGCGGCAAACTTGTCCGTCATTGCAAGGACAGACACTCCCGAGTGCCTTGGCGTCGAAACTTGTGCCGCACTGTGATTTGTGAGGGTTAATAATCGCCGAATGAACTTATTTTACCCTCTCTCCTGCGCGATTTCGTGTCTCGGTTTAAAGTCAACAGTGTGCGCGTGTTTTCTTTGTTTCCTACCGCCTCAATAGCCGCGCTCGGCCCCTGAAAAGCGTCCGTTAAAGCTGGCTTCACTACAACCACGCTCCCTAACAGGCGAAGCCCGCCGTATGATTCCTTTCGCTTAACGGTGCAGGACAGAGAATCCGATCGGGATAACGACGATTTTGAATGAATGAATGAATGAATGAATGAATTATGAGAACAAAATTACTATATGCCGTTATGGCTTGTTTTTGTTTCTTTTTTCTTTCTTTACAGCGACGCTGTATGCGGCTAGGGTTCCGTGTATCAGGGCTGCCTGGTTTGGCTACATTGCGCCAACGTGGCTACTACTTTGGGCTGGTGGCGGCAGAAAAAAAACATCTTGGCTACTTCGATACTTTTTGGCTACTTTCTTGTTTCCTCCATTTGAACCAAATTATCAATATCTTAAGAGACAATGTCTTAAGTGACAGGAAGAGAGCAGAGCGGGTCAGGGAACAAACGGGGGTTAAGGATATCATAGTTGAAATCAAGACGAAGAAATGGATATGGGCCGGGCACGTAGCACGTCGGCAGGATAACCGGTGGCCATTAAGGGTAACTGACTGGATTCCAAGAGATGGCAAACGCCTGAGGGGGAGACAGAAAATTAGGTGGGTAGATGAGATTAATAAGTTCGTAGGCATAACGTGGCAGCAGAAAGCACAGGACCGGGTTGATTGGCGGAACATGGGAGAGGCCTTTGCCCTGCAGTGGGCGTAGACAGGCTGATGATGATGATGATGATGATGATGATGATCAATATCTTGTGACGTCGCCGCTGCTGGCGTTCGAGTATAGGCGGTATCAAAGCATGGTGGCCAAGGCGCGTTTCCAGCCAGCTCCTAAAATTGAATTTGGACGTCCATTACTCTCTCTCTCTCTCTCTCACACACACACACACACACACACACACACACACACACACACACACACACACACACACACACACACACACACACACACACACACACACACACACACACACACACACACACACACACACACACACACACACACACACACACACACACACACACACACACACACACACACACACACACACACACACAACGCACACAGGGACGGGTAAAAACTTGCATCGGGCCTTATTTTGCAGACTACATATTGCTGAACGCGACATCAAAGTGTAATTGAAAGTGAACAGGACAATAGAAAACGCTCCAAGTCCAGGACGCTCTTCATTAATGGACATTAGAAATGGGATATCCGACGGACTGTGTGTTTTTTAGGATTAGGTACGTACCGCGAAATTCGAAATGGTCTTTCTGGACAGATGTGGACAGGGTTGCCACTCACTTTCGAGTAAATGTCGCCAAATGACGAGCAAAAAGTCGCCAAAAGTCGCCACTTTTTTTTACAAACCTCGCCAAAAAAAGTCGCCATTCTAGATATGTGCGTCATACCTATTAATAAATAAAATTTCCTCTCACATATAGCCCCATAGAATACAGTACCATCCAAGACTCTTAAATTATATTGACGTTTCTCAATGCCAGTCGTATCGCCCGCTCCACCATGGGAGTGCATGGTGCTGCTTCTCCGACTAGCCGCAAGATAGATGTGCGTGGTGGCGCAAGGGTGAATGAATGAAACGCTCATGATATCCTTCCATCCCTGTCCGCTCGTTTCAAAGGTAAAAGTGTCGTAAACCTTGGTCGAAAACATTGAAAGCGTTGTTTGTAGACATCTTTACGTACCCTTATATGAATTAAAAGGATAATAAAAGGTTTATTGAAGGTAACACGACAGAAGTCTTAGAGGAACCGATCATTAGTGAGTCTTACACCTTTTCAGTGTGAACTAATATGATACCGGACGCTACCGACCATTTCGTGCAGTCACTTATATCTACACGCGTCAATCCGATGCGTTATTAATGAATAGGTAGGCAATGTAAAATGTTGTATAGCAATTGTTGTCATTACACACGCTCGCCGAGAACAGTGGAAAATGCCTCAATAAATATTCTTTTATTGCACAAATAGCCGCGTATCCTCCTGTCTTCGCTATTCCAAAACAGTCTTTACCAGCTGAATTGGGGGTACTGCAACAGTGAATAAGTCGCCAAGCTATTTAGAACAGTTGGAGCTTTGGCGGAACAAATGGTCGGAACACGCGGCCAACCCGTCGCCTGGCCCCTTCAGAACCGAAACTTTACAGAAGCTTAAAGCGCCGAAAGCTATTAACTTATAGTCAAACACTGCCCCCTCGCGGTTTACATTTTGCTAGAATGTCTCTGAGGGACTTTCCCGTACCTCCTGCCTGTAGGTGAATTGAGGAGATACACACGAGTTACAGGACGGACATACGGAATGACGCGTAATGTGCACATTCTACTCTTAGGTCTAAAACCAAGAACAATACAGTGAATGTTGCCGCTCATTCGTTGCGAAGACACTGAGCTTAGGATGTATAACTCAGCGGAGACCTAAGCCGAAAATCGCCAAAAATTCGCCATGTCGCCATTCATAATTTTAGGTCGCTACGGGCTCCTCAAATTCGCCAATTTGGCGAAAAGTAGCCACCATTGGCAACCCTGGATGTGGATTTGATTGCAGGGTGTGGTGATCGGCTATGGTTCAAAAGTCCGTGCCACCTCTACGTGGTGTGCTGAACAGCTTCGCTGGTCATGCACCTTAACAGCGTGGAATCTCTTTCTTTCTTTCTTTCTTTCTTTCTTTCTTTCTTTCTTTCTTTCTTTCTTTCTTTCTTTCTTTCTTTCTTTCTTTCTTTCTTTCTTTCTTTCTTTCTTTCTTTCTTTCTTTCTTTCTTTCTTTCTTTCTTTCTTTCTTTCTTTCTTTCTTTCTTTCTTTTTGCTAAGGGAGACGTGGGCCATGGCCCGTGTGCCCTCAGACTTCACGTGCACAGAGGCACGAGAAATCCACGTTGGCGCGGTGCTTGACGTTCGCCTGCACGCAGGTTGGAGGCATTGTTATCGAGGACGGCCCGGACACACACATTCCCCCCTTGTCGTCCGCAGGGAAGCCGACGGCACGCCGACAGCTTCCGTGCCTGCGCCGGTGCAGCGGTCCCTTCTGCTCGTTTTTGTTTTCATTCTTTCGCCTTCAACTTTTGCAAAAAACTCGGTTCGTAGCGATGCCTGTTGCCGTCATCCCGGGCGCTGCACTTCTCGACCGACGTTGCTTTGACTTTTGCTCTCAACTCGAGAAGCGTGTGCCGCTTCGATGCTTTTCCGAGATTGCCTTCGGATATTTCTTGGCATTCTCCCCCTGATCTTTTGACCTTTGCGACTGCGTGAAGTGACCCGACGTGGACAGCGGCCCTTCGTCGTATTTGTTTTTTCTTTTCTTTTTTTAGTTTAACTCCCTCGCATTCACATCTTTCCCGATGTCTGCTGGCTTTTCTCTTTAGATGCGCGGAACCTTTCGCCATTGCCGCGTTTTTCTCAGACGCTGTCGGAGTGCTTTTCATTTAGGCTTGCTTTCTTCGAGCGCGTAATGATGGTAAGAAGAGACGGAGAATCTTCTCCCGCTCTCGTATTACCGGTTGCCGCGGAAAGATTAAGGAAAAAAAAAACTTTCAACGGGGCAATGTTTTTCCTTCTGCGAGTGAGCGCGTCAAAACGTCACAGTCTTATCGGCCGTATATTTCGTGCCGCGGTTACATTCCATTTCTCAACCGTGTTTGTGCCGTCGTGCGCGCGCGCGATCGTGAACCCAGATTGGCGTGGCTTGGCTAAAAACAGCGCAATCGTGTGGCGCGAACGTCTTGACGGGAGGACCGACGACACGAGGCCGTTCTGACGTCGCGTGTTTAGAGTCTCTCACATTTCTATTAATCGCTTCTTCCTGTCTTCCATACAGTCATCATCATCGCCATCATTGTATCTGTCTTACGTGTACTTTCTTGGTTAGCATTTGTGCGAACGCTCACTTCACTTTGTTATCGCACGGCACGTGATGCTGTGGACTTTATTAAAGTTAAGAAATCAGATGCATTGTTCGGAGACTGTGTTGCTTAAAAGCGAAACGAGGGATGCCATAGTGCATTAATAGTTATCCCGTAGGATCTCGTAAATGTACACGCGATTGTTTTATTGCATTCCATCGGAACGCGACAGATTTTAGCCCATATTTGAATACGCGACCTGAACTCAGCTCGACGCTGTACACAGCTATGGTGTCATAGTAGATAGCTCAGAGCTGCTGCCATGTATACCACGGATTTCTAAGGCCTGTATAAGCTTGGCTCTGTATATGTATATCTGCTTAATGGTAAAAAAAAGAAAAACCTTTTTTAGTGTGTGTGTGTGTGTGTGTGTGTGTGTGTGTGTGTGTGTGTGTGTGTGTGTGTGTGTGTGTGTGTGTGTGTGTGTGTGTGTGTGTGTGTGTGTGTGTGTGTGTGTGTGTGTGTAAGGGAAAATACTCTGAAACACACTACATCGCCTCGAAGGAGCCAGTTCGAATTTAAGAAGTCGAGCAGTTTTGTCCGAGTGAACAGGGTTTCGAAAGAACGCTTCAGCGAGCGTAATTGCAGCGAGCTGCGGCGACCAATAGAACCTTGTGGGTGCAAGGTTGCGTCGGGATCTTCTCTTCCGAAAATGGTCTCTCGTTCAGTTGTCGAACGATGGGCACAGAAGGTGTCTCATCACGGCCGCGAAATTTGCGAGCCGTTGACCGTTCGTACTAGGAATTGATAGACGTTGGACAACGTGCGAGAGGTGTTTTAATATTCGTGGACTCTATCGTTGTCAATTTGGCGATGATATAGTTTCGATATTAAAAGTGAAAATTAAGGTCGAAGTTATAATACGTGAAAAATTATTTTTTTTATTAGTAAATTACCCTTCTTTAATACCAAAAGCTGCGAGAAGACGCCTGGTAAGCGAGAGGACGCGCTAACTTGAGGTTCCTGCACCACTTTAGCAGTGACGTCATAGATTTTGACGGCATCTACTGGTGTCTACGTAGTTTTTAATCGTTAAAAAAAATGAAGTGTGTTGTCCCCTCAGGGTGCCAGGTACTAAACCTACTATGTTTCACGAAATTTCCTTTATGGAATGTGAATAAGAAAAAAAAAACATACCTTGAAGTTTCTGACGTCACGCTGACGTCCATGGGCAGACATTTTGGAGCGAGAATTAAAAACGAGCATTTGACTTTTATTTTAACTTCTATTAGTAAACCTATCGTGATGGCGAAATTGGCGACAGCGGATTCATGGAAGTATAATGTATCCGTCTAAATCGATTCATTGTTTTACTTTAGTGTCCCTTTGAATTGATTGCGAAGCGATTTCGACGTAGCTACAGGACTACTGGAGCTATAGTCGGGAATGTTGGCGATCTGCCGCCTTCGCATACACGAAGCGCGGTTGCAGCTCTCTGCACCACCATCATCGACCCCCGAAAGGCGGATGGGTCTTTCCAAATTTAAGCCGGGACGGAAGTGTGGGTGAATATGGTAACGAAGGGGGACGGACTCAATCAGTGGACGGCGGCCTGTGTCGTTGGTGAGGGGACCGCGAAGGGACGGGAAAACGGGGTTCGCCTCCATTTCGGCCGCTCGGCTTCGAATAGCGGTCGCCATGCGGGGTGACGTTTGTGTATGACGTTTCGTCGGGGCACGTGTGGTCGTCCACGCTCTGTTCTGCTGTGAGCAAATACCAGGTGAGTAGGGAAACTGTTGCAGTTCCACGCGCGACGGCGGCGTCAAGCGTGAGAGTCAGTGGCACTGACCCATAATGTGTCGAATGGAGCACTCGTGTGGAGAAATACTTGGGCCATGTGCCTCGTTGGCCTTAATATGATCGCTGCATCGGTATAGCTGTTTTGTTTTCAGCATAGGCCCTCGCTTGGTGCGCACTGGTAATGGTTAGCTGCGCGGTAGGATGTAGTATGCCTATTCAAGAATACGAAGAGTATTCGCTTCACGTCAGTGTGCGCCATTTTGTACAATTCGCAGCCTCCACTACCGCAGTGACCGCAATGACGTCAGTGCGCACCCCAGTGAGATAGCCTCTTTGGGGAAGGCGTTGAAGAAGGGAGAATCAGATGGGCCATGCATGCCTGGCGATAGCCGTGGGGGACGTTAAAGCTCGCTCGTGTCCCGCGCTTTTCTTTTTACGCTTATATACACCACTGCCTTTCCTTCCCCGTCCCCCATTTGTGTGGCTGCCGTCGCGGTCATTGAACAGCGCCCGCGCGCGTCTGGATGACGCGCACATGCACCACGGGAGTTGGCATAATTCAACGGCGATCGCCTGCAGCCGTCCAGGCCGTTGTCGATTGGCATCGCCCGTCATAATCCTTCACGTGTGGTTCGTCGCTTGCAGTAATAAAGGAGCGTACGCATTTGGCCTGGTTGGCTCGTATGACTTGACTAGATCGAGACAGCGCACATGGAGAGGCGGAATACGTTATTTCTCCCAGAAGGGGACGAAGCTGTGGTGGAGGGAGCGGAGGAGACTATCCAGTGTGGGTATCCGCTAGCCTCTTGGATCAGTCCAAGGTTCCGTGGCCTGGTTTTCGGGGGCCGAGCTGCGCATGGCACCTCCTTACCATAGATGTTAAGGTATCTAGGTGGAGGGCGCTGAAGAATTCCTCGTTAATTATTCCCATTCAAAATTTGGTACATCGGATCGGACCTCCTCTCGCTATAATTCATTGTATTCCATATGATTGGTCTATTTCTATTTTTACTGTTACATAAACTAATAATTCTTCCATTTGTCTGTATACCCTACACGGCCGATTAGTTCCTTTTTCATTCGTCTAAATTCTAAATTTTCCCACTTATATTACCCGCCGGTTTCACGGCCAATCCCCCGTAGTGGGTAAGAGCCAAGAATTAAGGGTCAGGCAAGCAAGTTTTCCACGGAGCGGCGCTTGGCTTCAGCAACAGGAACGTCTGCTCAGCCCTATGCGAATTTCCCGGTGAGACACGAAGAATTCCTTAACTCACTCCTGAACAAAATTTGGTACTCCAGACTTCCTTTCATTCATTCGTTCATTGTTTCTCATGCTGTTGTATTATTCTGCTCCTTATTCCATATCGACAAGTCATTCTTAAAATTTCGTTTATTCTTTTGGAAATTGATTTATTCCTCATTCTTTATTTAAAAAGAAATTAACCACCGGTTTCATGGCCGATCCCCCATAGTGGGTAAGAGGCCAACAAAAGAGAACAAGCAAGCAAGCGACGCCGGCCGCTTGCAGAGTGTGCGAGAAAAGCGGCGGGTGGCTTTCGCCTTCGAGTCGTCTTACTACGTCCACTCCGCGACGGGCCCGCAGTGCAGTTACAGTGTAACCGAGATCGACCCAGTTTATTCGGCGAGAAGCCCAGCAGGGAGCCGTGCCGAACACCTGGGAAGTAGGAAAAGACAGCTTACGTGCAGCGAAGACACAGTGCGAAGCATTCGCCGCATACGCAAGCGGACACAGCGCGCGAGGTCGTTTTGTATCTTCATTTACGCTTTCGGGGCAGCACCGTTGACAGGATGTTAGTGGTGGATCACACACGCATAGTGACCTCACCTCGGTCGCCCGCAACGTTGGATGATCCATTGTCCCATCCCGACGGGGCAACTCTTGCTGCCTGTATCCGAGCGGTTTGCTATACGTGTATACGTATACATTCTCTCGCACGACCGACCGCGAGAGGGGCTCACTATAGCGAACCCGCGTGCTGGGTGCAACGAACCACGGCCCTGTCGAGGGACGTCGGCGTGGGATGACGACGCCGGCTTAACTGGATCAGCGCCTATTGGGGCAACGAGTGGATGTCTGCGCCCTCATCTGCTGCCACCGTTCTTTTTCTCTCTCTTCGTTTCTCGGCGACTTGGTTTCTCACTTCTGTAGCTCGATCAAGGGTTATGACGGCGAAAAGGGATCCCTCGATGTCCCGCGTAGTGGATTCGTCGTCATTTCGGCGCAAAAGACCGGTGCTCGAGGCAGTCGCGAAGGGCCGTATAGCCATGCGGCGTGGTTGCTGGTTCGATACTTGGAAGGGAAACGGCGCGCAAAGACGTAAGACGAAGAAGAGAGACGAATGACAGCGCCGTTGCCCTTTCAAGATATATGTGCCGACTTGCTCAAGTCCTCACCGTTCAGTGTATCTGCGGGGTCGCGATACGTAGTTATATAGTGGTAGGCCGTAGGCGAGCGCACGGGGTGCAAGGGGGGGGGGGTGTCGCTGGGAAGGGGAGGGGGCTGTAGTCATCTAAAGGGGGGCGCCAATTCTGCCTCATACATTTCCTTGGTGGGACCTTTCATGTCATCTTTAATACGCACGGTTATGACTATACGCCTTATTTTAGTTTTTTTAGTTTTTTATGATAATGGCGACCGTGGACACCTGATGCTGCATTCAAAGAACTGTCTCCTTGTGCCACCTTTAGCCCCGGAAATCTGAGGACCAATGGGAGGCTGTTGTGAGAAGCACGTCCTCGCTTTATTTTCATTTTTGTATCCATTGCTGAGCTTGGCTTCCTTCGGGCTCGAACAACGAGGGGGGCGGAGCAGCGGTAGAACTTGCTTCCCCCCCCCCCCCCTCCCGCCCCCTAATGGAGAACGCTGCTCACGCCTTTGGCGTAGCCAACGGAATTCTACGAAGAAAATGGTACCGATTTACTGCCGATCCGTCGCAAGATTTAGGGGTGTGTTGTCCCACTCGTGATGCTACTCCCATCGTGACTGCTTGTTTCCACACTCTAAGAAGAAAAAAAAGCCCTCTGACTCTTTTCGGTGAGTCCTGGCTTGCCACGTATATGACTCTCTTTAAAGAGGCACGTTAACTCTCTTCTGGGTCACAAGACTCTCCGAAGAGAGTATAATGGCCTCCAAAGAGAGTTGACGTTTCTCTTTAAAGGGAGTCATATACGTACACAAGCCAGAACTCTCCAAAAGAGTCAGGGGACTCTTTCTTTTTCTTCTTAGAGGGCATGCACTATAAAGGTGACCTCACTCGCAGCACCCTATAGCTACAGCTGCCTCTATGCCCGCACTGTTCGTGTCCATATTGTATGGCTTCCTTCCGTAAACATCCTCTTGTAGGTGGTGTAAAACGACGGCAAATTGGTAGAAAAACGTGTGCGCCCTGTCTTTATCGGCCTTACCGCCATTTTCATATAATTGTAGTCGATTTCAATGAATTTTCGTGCTTAAGTCTTGCCTCGTTGTTGCCAATCAAAATGAGATTATGGCGTTGTGTTGTTCCTACTGGCTGTGCTATGTACGTACGTTGTTGCTCTTGTTGCCTCATGAATTGGCTCGTACCCGAGATGGGAACTGGCGAAGTTTAATTAAACCGACTTTACAGTGTAGCAGAAGTGCAACTCACTGTATACTTAATAAACAATGTGCATGAATAGAGAAGTAGTGAATAAAGCAATGCTAACCACACAAGGAAAGTAAGGATGATACCTGATGTAAATGAATCATACATCATGAATTCTCGTTCAGAAAGAAGCGGATAAAACCCTTCCCTCGGCTCAGTAACACTAACAGCGCAATCTTCCAGATGTGTCAATGAATTTATGTAGAGCACGTACCGACGCTTTTCCTGGGGCTGTACTTTTTCTTTGCGTGTCGAAAGTGGAAGAAGGAGCGAGCTAGAGCCCGTCGGGGTTGTTATCGGAAGTGCTTCCCCTGCGTAGCGTCTCGCCAGATATCGGACTACCTTGGCGCTTTCGCCCATTGGCCTCCACGCGTGCATGCGTGATCAGCCGATAAGCGATGCGGCACGCAACTCGGCGTCTGCCCCTTCGTCTACGCGGAGCCGTTTAGTGGAACCACGTCAGCGGTTACGTGCACCACTGGTGAATGCTGTTGGGCTATACGTTATCGTAACCAACCGAACGTTGACGACTTGCGAATATGCTCGAGGAAGAGAGTCGCGAAGGCTTTCGTTGACGAGAGCCTCTTTTTTTCTTTTTTTTTTTTTGAGAAGCAGTTTTCAGGGAGATCACGAACGAGAAGCAGAGGCGCTGTATGATTTAATCTTGTCCCAAGTCCCAAACGTCGCTTTGCAAACCTGCAGCCAACATTTGCCCGTGGTGGTGGTTGGAGTCAAGCCGGACTAACCGTGCATCGAGTGAGGTAGACAAAGTAAACCTGCCATTGTTGGTTCATTCCAGCATTATGCTGCGTGTCCAGAACAAATTGCATCTGCTAATTGGGCCTGTTAAGGTACGCGGCTGAACTGGGTGGGGGGAGACGAGGGCGAGCGCCTCGGTTCGCTCCGTATAACTGATATCTCTGCCGGCAGCTCTGTTGCGTTGTTGCGGCTTATTTATTTATTTATTTATTTATTTATTTATTTATTTATTTATTTATTTATTTATTTATTTATTTATTTATTTATTTATTTGTTTGTTTATTTCAGTACCTTCAAGGCGTTACAGAAAGGAGCGGCTAACATTATAGTCAAGAACAGAAACAAAATAATGTGGCTGCCAAGAGCATTCAACGTCAGCTTTCAATGCAGTTACATTGATCAGTTGGGCAAAAGAGGTGGGCTGTTGGTTCCTGTCATTCGAGGTACCGAGACTAAAGGAATCGTCAAAGAATTGTGTACGTGGAAAAGGGACGTGTACTTTGTGTCCATGGTCATATTGATACGTGGGATAGTTTCTAAAGCATTAGATTAAGATTTAGTCGTTTCTTGTGATAAATTTTATGAAAAAGGCACAGGGCGAGACACCTTCCTGTTTGGACAGAGTTGGAAGGGCTATATCTGCTTTCATAGATGACACGTTGCATGCATAGTCTGAAAGAACGAAACGGGCACTGCGGTTTCGGACGTATTTCAAGGTACGAACGAAAGTGTCAGTGCCATGGTCCCACACAGAGCTTGTATACTCGAGATTCGAACGAACAAGTTATGTATAAAGGGAGTATTCTGAAGGGAAGGTGTCCTGGAGATGTTTTCCGTAGATAGCCAAGAGTGATTTTTGGCATTGTTAATTACGCAGTTGACGTCTGCCATGAAACGTTAGGTATAAATTTAACGCCAAGATACTAATAGCTTGAAGTATTTTGTAAGATATTGTCTTTAATTAGATGTCCAGGAACGCTAATAGGACTAGAGTTACTGGCAACTCGCATTACATCACATTTGTTAGCGTTTATATAGTCGCAGTGCTCTCTATATATAGTGGACCGGAAAGAAACTTCGTCAAGATCTTATTACAGAAGAATACTGTCATAGGAAAACCTTCTATAAGTAACGCAGTCGTTTGAAAATAATTTAATGTACAGTAATTTCAGTCATGTGCCAATAATTTACGGGATACAGCGGCAGCGTTCATCTTCTCTGGTAGAGGCTCGTCGAACGGCGTGTCGGAGGACAAAATGGCGTTGGTCGTGGATCATAGCTGTAGCAGCCACTGGATGTGGCTCCTAAATTGTCCGGGAGCCATATACGCTTAGCTGCGACCTCGGGACGTGGTATTTCTTGTACAGTTTTTGTCACCATCCACCACGGGCAGTGGCGTTATTCGGTCTTATCGCCGATGTAGGCTGAGCAAGAGATTTAACGAACTCTGTCGCTCAGTAAAAATGGGCCCCATCCCGTCACCGGCACAAGCTGCACGCGTGCGCTCGTATACTGCGCGCCGACTTTTCAGCTTTACTACGTTTCTTTTTTCTGGACAGCTAGCACTTGGAGACGCCGCACATTCGTGATGTCTTTGCAGGTCGTTTGACTGAACAATGCCTCCTCTGCACTGACTTCCTCGTGAGCACAGAACGTGCGCCAGGCAAGTTTTACGTATTCGCTGCACCACCGACATCGCCATAGCTCTGGCAGGTCCTGCTCTATAATTTCGAAAAGTGCGGCGGTCGAGATTCGGCGCGGCTCATGTCCCGCAACGCAAAGCACTGCAGCTTGTGGGCGACAGCCGTGCACGTTGCATTCTGCGTAGGCTGCACTGCCTGCTGCACTGTGTTCTCTCGACCCAGCCGTGTAGTAGTATTACGTGCACGGCCGAGGGGCGGTGGACGCGGAACAAGGGCTGCTGCAGGGTCACGCGGTCGAGCCGGCTGCGGCGGGGGTGGCGCGTATCTGCAGCGCCCACTGTGGGCGTCATCCAGCGCCGCCTGTCCTCCGTTGGTCCTACACTGGTCGTTTGCGGATGAATATATATTCTTACCGCGGTGTAAAAGAAACCGAGCTAATTTAAACCGCGAGACAGCTTGTTTCGCGGGCTTAAAAAATAGGTTATCCCGCCAGCACGTGGTTGTAAACGGCGTTCTATCGCGCCCGCAGGAAGTTTCATCAAGTGTGCCTCATGGCTCCCAGGCCTTTGTTGTCTGTATTGCTCGTGGATGATATTGGCGCAGGTCTGAAGACGACTGTGGAATTGGGTGTGTTGGTATTCATCATCATCATCATCATCATCAGCCTGTCTACGCCCACTGCAGGGCAAAGGCCTCTCCCATGTTCCGCCAATCAACCCGGTCCTGTGCTTTCTGTTGCCACGTTATACCTGCGAACTTCTTAATCTCATCTACCCACCTAATTTTCTGTCTTCCCCTCACGCGTTTGCCCTCTCTTGGAATCCAGTCAGTTACCCTTAATGACCACCGGTTATCCTGCCGACGTGCTACGTGGCCGGCCCATATCCATTTCTTCTTCTTAATTTCAACTATGATATCCTTAACCCCCGTTTGTTCCCTGACCCACTCTGCTCTCTTCCTGTCTCTTAAGGTTACACCTATCATTTTCCTTTCCATCGCTCTCTGCGTCGTCCTCAATTTAAGTTGAACCCTCTTTGTAAGTCTCCAGGTTTCTGCTCCGTAGGTAAGTACCGGTAAGATGCAGCTGTTATATACCTTCCTCTTGAGAGATAGTGGTAGACTACTATTCATGATTTGATAATGCTTGCCGAATGAGCCCCATCCCATCCTTATTCTTCTAGTTATTTCACTCTCATGGTTCGGCTCCGCGGTTACTAGCTGTCCTAAGTAGACGTACTCCTTTACAACTTCCAGCGTCTCGCCACCTATCGCGAAGCGCTGTTCTCTGCCAAGATTGTTCCACATTACTTTAGTTTTATGCATATTAATTTTCAGACCTACTCTTCTACTTTCCGTATCCAGTTCAGTAATCATGAGCTGTAATTCGTCTCCCGCGTTACTCATCAATGCAATGTCATCAGCGAAGCGCAGGTTACTGAGATACTCTCCATTAACTCTTATCCCTAATTCTTCCCAATCTAGGGCCCTGAAAACCTCCTGTAAACACGCGGTGAATAGCATTGGAGAGATCGTGTCTACCTGCCGTACGCCCTTCTTTATTGGGATTCTGTCGCTTTCTTTATGAAGGACTATAGTGGCTGTGGATGCGCTGTAGATTTCTTCCATTATGTTTATATAGGCTTGGTTGGTATTACATGATTACAATTCTTAGCGGCGTAACAACCAAGAGTCCCCTCTTGGTTGTTACCAGAAGAGATGAGGCAGAGTGTCGCGCATGGCTGTTGTGCGAGTGTACAACTGTATATAAGGTGGAGCGTTTTAAAAGAAATAAACAGTTGGAAGTCAGCGCTCTGTCTCCTCTCTAGGTTGTTGCGCTGATAAGAATTGTAATCTGATATGTAAGTTAAGGCAGTTTTCGGATGACTGCGTGCTACATAGGACGGATAGAGAAGCAAGCATGGTGCCAGTATGATGCAGCGAGACCTCCTTCAAATTACTGAATGGCGCCTCGTAGTGTCTGCGCCTGTGCCCGGCCGCCCGCACGCACGCCCGCACGCACGCACGCACGCAACACGCACGCACACACACACATCTACGCGCGCGCGCTCTGCAGTGCTTTCTGTAATAATAATGATTGTTAAGGTTTAACGTCCCAAAACCACGACATGATTATGATGTGCGCCGTAGTGGAGGGCTCCGGTAATTTTGACCATCTGGCGTTCTTTAACGTGCAGCTCAATCAATCTCAGTACACGGGCCCATTTCCGCCTCCATCGAAAATGCGGCCGCCGCGGCAGGAATTCGATCCCATGACCTGCGGGTCAGCAGTCGAGTACGACCATTACCACTAGACAACCGTGGTGGGTTGCAGTGCTTTCTGTCGCGGTGGTGTTTACGTTTACTAAACCTGGAAATAAATAAAGCGGACAAGAACTGTCGCATATTTATACAGCAAAGTCCGGTTGCTTTCTTCAATGGTTCCGCATCTTCTCCGCCAGGATCATAAGACGTGCACCATCTACCTCGATTACTATAGTGAGACGATACGCACGGCGTTAATGCAGCGAGCAACGTTCGCTGTTCTCGTCACCATTGGGTGGCGTTAGCGCTGTTATTCAGTTCGCCGGGAAAAAAAGAAAGGCAAAAATTACCGCAGCTTGCACAAATTCGCGCAAGGCTGCATGGTCGCAGCAGAGCTGGCGCGCCTAGCTGGCCCTGGCTTGGCTACGCTTCTATCCTCTCACCTGTCTCTTTCACACTCCTTGCTATACTATACTATACTATACTATACTATACTATACTATACTATACTATACTATACTATACTATACTATACTATACTATACTATACTATACTATACTATTCATGTATGAAACTTGTTTAGCGCGCACAAAAGACGGGGACACAGAAAGAAGGTACAAACGAGCGCATTTTTGTACCTTCTTTTGTGCGCGCTAAAAAAGTTTCAAACATGAATTCATACCAACTCGCCCAGCTATCAGTTTTACTGCTATACTGTACTGTGCTATACATGGCTATGCTTCTCTCTCCCAGAGCGCGTATGTGCCACAGGTATTGGGCAAATTCCACTACTCACCACACTGATCCGCTAACGATTAAGCGAACGCGCGAGCGGAAAACACCGATTAGGGGCCTCGCGTTTCACCTTTTCTTGTTCACCATCTGTGCTTGGCCGGTGAGTGAGCGCGTTCATGATGATGATGATAATTTTCTGTCTACGACACACCTCGACCGTAACAGCTCTGCCGTCAAAGCGGGAGCGAGAGCTTCCAGCCAAGGCAGCAGCGCGAAAAAGCCAGCAGCTGCTCACCCGAATGCGTTTGTGCACGTCTTATGGCTGGGGTGCGCAAGTGTAAACGTTTATGTTGTAACAAAAAAACAATAAAAAAACGAAAATGAATATAGAAGTCAGGTGTTGCAGAAACGATCGACGCAAGTAAACGACGCCGTCAAGCAGATCGCCCTACTGCAGAGCAGGGACACAACCATCGCAATATGAGGCACGCCGTAGTGGAGGGACTATTCCGACCGCCTAGCGTTCTTCAACGTGCACCTGAATCTGAGTGCGGCACCAGTGTTCTTTACATCTCTCCCCCACCGAAGTGCGGCCGGATCCGAACCCGCGCCCTCAAGCTTACGACGCAATACTGCATGTTGAAAATAAAGAAGTGGGGCATGGGCTCAGGGAGAGGAGCAAGAGACAAAAAGGAGGGAAGAGAACGAAGTGGGATTTGGAGCTAGCCCTTCTTCGAATAAGATTTTAAGCTTCAACTACATATTCTTGGCCCATCCCCCAGAGTGGGTACGTGCCATAGAAAAGTAGACAAAACAAACAAACAAAGCTAGCCCTTGCACAGTAACCTAAATTTAAAGATTTGTGTAGTATCATTGGTGTTTACCTTAAGCATCCTGCCGCCCGGTTCTTGGCCCATCCCCCTTTGTGGGTGCGCGCCATCAAGACGAGGACATCATCATCATCATCATTAAAGACGTCTATGACCACGGGTCCTCGTTATTTATATTTTGGTGCCGTGAAACCCGGGAGTCGTCATTCCTGGACGCCGATGACTTCAGCCGAGCGTCTTCGGAAGCTGCGTGGAACTCTCAGGGTCAGCGTCTCTCGGATTATTACGCTCCTGACAGAACTGCTGCAGAATCCCGATGCCGAAGCGCTCCGTGTCATGAAGCACGTCAACGTTTGAAGAGCAAGGAAGCTGAGCTCCGCCAGTTGGACAGGAAGATCCTCGACGTTATGGAAGACGACGAACTTGACAAGGAACTCGAGGATTCTGCAGAATACCATGAGAAGGTCTTGTATGCAATCGCTGATGGTCAGTATTTCCTGTCTGAACGCAAACAGTCTGTTCACCTACGTGACACGTGCTACCCGCCTTTTGCTTACGCCAGAAATGACAGCGGAAACTACAACCGAAGCTGGTTTGTGTACAATCGCCGACGGCTGTGACAGCATCTCCGAAGGCATGGAAGGAGACATGACAAGTTTCGATGACTCAGATTCCAACCACGAAAACGGATTGTCTGCGAGTCCAGAAACAGGTCCGAGCATTTCGATCGAAGTGGAAGCGAATAACACCGAATCGGTGGTGATGCCGTGCAGAAACATTGAGCAATCGAACCAGGATCCAATGATCGAGGTCTCTTTTGGTGGTGGTGAAGCGGCGACGACATGCGTGAAAGATGAACTTCTTGAACAATCACTTGACTCTGTTGATCCAGCACAGCTGTTAGACTACTGGACAGACGTGTCCGAAGAAATTGAACATTTTGGCAGTATTTTGAAGCCAATTGTAGAACCAAGAAAAGAGGAGCAACCGAGGAGTAATGTCGAAGGCGGCCCAGTGGTAAACCAAACAAATGGTGGAAGCAGTGCCGTGAAGGTCAAGGCCGAAGGTGAACAGGATTCTGTCGGCGGCCAACTGAGGAAGCGTGCAAATGAAGAATCTGCCGACCGCCTTCCCACCAGCAACGATGGCTCCTTCGATCTCCTTGGCGGGGAAGCTAGCAGTCCTACTGCGTTTCCTGTCGTGTCTTCGTCGTTGGATGCACATCCTGGACGCCAGGAATTTGTTCCGCTCAACTTCGAGGAACTGGACGAGATTCTGACCGAACAAGGGGATTTTCATCTAGAAAAGGAAGTGAAAGCGCTGCTTCTGCCTCCGGAAGTGAAGTGCAGTGCCCTGCGGACGTCGGCGAAGCGAACCCGTCATCGCGCGAGCCGAAAGCGCAAGCACATCAACCGGCTTGTTTCCCAGGGAGCAGAAGGAGAGCCAGGCACATGAACTCGCCGCTGATGTGACTGAGCCTATCGGAAGGTAGTGCGTCCATCCCGGTATCTGTCTCCGAATTCGGGATGTCGCACAGTTCGTGCCGCAGAAACAAAGATCGCCGCAGATGTCCAGGCTCTTCGTGGAGGACACAACAACATTACGCTGCGGTGAAGCGTGAGCAGGAGAACGTGAATGTGGAGCACACCACCATTGCTGTGCCGGGATGGAAACGGCGGAGATGGAAACGCGCACATGATTTTCATGCCACATCGGCACGCTACATCCCGACCAGGCTTCAACGGAGATTCGTGTTGGGACTCTGCAGTGGTGCGAGAAGAAAAGACATGTCCGGGTGACATTGCTACATTCTGGGCGAGATGCAATGGACAGAGCTCGTTTCGTACGTCTTGAACCTGACCGCGTTCTGAAGCCCTGTACATGGGTTGTGCATGTTGTCAGGAAAGGAAACGACCTATGTCACGTTCGTGCCCTCCCCCTCGGAGGATGTTGAAAATAAAGAAGTGGGGCATGGGCTCGGGGAGAGGCGCGAGAGACGGAACAGAGTGGAAGAGAACGAAGGGGGATATTCGGAGCTAGCCCTTGCACAGTAAAGACGTCTATGACCACGGGTCCTCGTTATTAATACTGCATACATGCAAGAGAGCCAGGACAAAATCGAACACAGCGCATACCGACCGCGGATTTCCGGAAAGTGACGTGTTACTTTTAATTATTATTTGTTCATTTAATTTGATACGTGCTGCGGTCCGAAGGCCAACTAAGAGGGCATGAAAAAAATTCTTAAGATAAATTCAATGACTTATAAAAATCGAAAGTAATCGAGACGTTGCCCAGCACTACAGCACGCGTATGTGTGAAAATGCGGTGACATGCGCATGAGGGCAGTATTAAAACCGTGGCATTTTTGTTTTTCTTGACATTTCATCTTACGCAGTATCCTACGAATTGTAAAACAAATTATACGCTTTTGAAAGCCACGGCTATCCTTTGTTCTCAGTCAGTGTATTTATTGATCCTCCCCCGCCCCCCTCCTAAAGCTATCTGCACCTCACCTGGTTTTGCATTGCCTCCGTGATCGGCCCACCTTTGATCAAGCGGCGATGTCATGGGCTGAGGTCATCACTACGCTATGTGATGTCATGATGAGGTCATATATTGCCATCACGTGATTATGGTTTTTTGGATCAATCGTGTCGACGCCACCGACGCCGACGGTCAATTTTCGCTTTTGATGAGACACCTGAGGCTTTCGCCTTAATAAACGAACGAGCAACGAGTGATGACTCCTCGAAAACCTAAAAACCCGATAGACATCAGTTTCGGTGCGACAGACAGAAACCGTCCGCGGGACGAATCGAAAACTAACCAGCGCGCGCCCACGCACGACCTAGTGTACTACGATCCAACGCCACGGCATAAACAAATCGTGAAAGAAAGCCAAACCTTCAAGGAAATCGAAGTGCTTACAACTCGCCGACAAAACTCATTGCATCCACGAACGGTAATACAAGCACGTGCAGAAAGCATTGACAAATTTGCGCTTTTTTGAAACATATGGCATCGGCCGTTTGGACTTGTCCGTGGCGTCGTATGTAGCATCATTCACCCTCAAAGCTTTAAGACTTTTTCAGGACGTTTCAAAGACTAACTTTCTGCACAGACAACACCACGTTATACAAAAATCAACACTCCAAGGCGAAAAAAAAATTGCTGGCTATAATTTGTAATTTCTGGGCCTAAGTAAGCTTCAGGATTAATACAGGGGAATAAAGCTCCTGTTCTCTCTTGCAGTATTTGCCTCGCATTAGCTTTTTTATGACACACACACACACACACACACACACACACACACACACACACACACACACACACACACACACACACACACACACACACACACACACACACACACACACACACACACACACACACACGTGTATGTGTGTGTGATACCAGCCGCTTTCCGTTGTACCGTTTCTATAGTTTCGTATTACCGTTTTTTAGGTGTGGTTCTCAAACGGTACTCGCTTCCTGGTCTGCTAAGAGCAATGCAAGAGCAAGGCTAACAGTGGCGCTGGTTTTCGTTTCTGCCATTAAAGGGGCCATGACACGGTCGCCCAAAGATTTGTGGTTTTCACCGAAAACTAGAAGTAGAGGGTCTATTACGCCTATACAGATTTCAAAAGTGGGCCGTAAACGAATATTTCAGTGCAAAACAAGCCCTAGAAGTTGCCGGCTGTAAACCCCGCCCACCGCCGGCGACCGCCATTTTGCAATGGCGCGTGTGACGTCATGTGCAGCACCGAACGGAGCCGTCGTCTTCTACAAAAGTTTCAGCCGCTGCAAATCGTTCAATTTTAGTGCCAAGCTGAAGAAAGCTAAAATACCTCGATATCACGAGCAGCTGACCACGGAACATTATCGTTCGCCGCAATGCAGACGCTTGCACAGCTAGCTGCTTGTTACGTCACGGCTCGCGAGTGCACCAGTGTTGCCTGACTCTCGGGCCGCTCGCGTGTTTATAAAAATATTCGATTATAAATTAAGCGCTCGACCAAATGCGTTAAGATTTCGCCAGCTTGTTTGTGAATGCACAATGATTAATCCACGTAACACATATTATGATCGAAAATTGGGTGTCATGGCCCCTTTAAGAAATCAAGCTTTCTTTAGGTGCCGATATAAGCGGACCTCGTCTCAGTCGACCAGTCTATTTGTAACTGCCAAGTTTTCGGTTCATCTGTTTCTATCAAACGACACTTGTTGATCAGGGATAATTTTCGTGCCTTCTTTCTTTTCCGCCGTTGTGCGTCTCTTCAGTTGTTAGTCGGCGTTTGTGGTGCCGTGACTTCTTTCTTGTGACCGTGTTTGCACGCCCTGTCTCTCTAGAATGGGACGACTGTCGCTTCCCCCTGGAAGTGGCTCCGCTTCCGTCATCGCTGCATGATGCACTGCATGTCCATGGCGCAAGCAGATCGGTGAACTATGTATGTGTCGCGTGCGAACAGGACTGTCCTCATTGCCTTCGAAGCAAAGAATCCTTCCTCTGTCTGGTATACAAAGTCGGCGGATACCTCGATCTCGATTGGTACCAATATGAAAAGCCCGCGCAACTCTTTTTGCAAGGACACAGGTCTGTACAATACCCCTTTATATCCCAGTGTCCACATTTGTGGACAAAACATTTTAGCAAAATCTGGTTAATCAGGCCAACACATTGCTTTAGAAATCGATGTGAAATGTTGGCATTACTTCAAAGTTTCACGAACACATCACCATGTGATAACTGCTGTGAACAAACAACGGCAATTGCGAACAGAACAGCGGCTTTTTCTTGAAGTCGCCCGTCGAGGTGTATGACATTTATTAAAAATAATTTTACTTTAAGTGCTTAAGAGATTCTGCATTATTTCGCTTTAATCGAGAAAAGGAAGTGTTTATTTTGGTTACATGTTACTTCTGTTGCGCTGTGAGCAACGAATGTTGTTTACGTTGAGTTGTCGCTGCGGTGTCCTGGTTAGTGGACACCAGCCATACCGAGTTCTTGTGAGAAGTTGATCGAACGCCGCATGGTATAGTACCACACGCTTCACGTACTGCGCAAAAAGTTATCTGCAATAAGGTCAAATACTCCTTTTAGAACTTGTGTTTAGAATGTACTTGCTTTGTTCAAGACGTGGACTCGGTGATACAGACATATTTGCCACAATTTTCGAGGTGCCTAGCGGAAGAGAGTGTTCTGTGTCCAACGATAAACACGCGTTGAAGCAGAGCCATCGGCAGGCGAAGGTCTATCGATCAATGCTGCTGGTAATGATCAAAGAGCTCAATTTCACCGTAACCATGAACGCACTGATATTGACGATGAACAACGATAACGACGAACTCGTTGAAGAAGAGCTGTTTTGGCAAGCAAAAGCGCTTTGAATGGTGAGGACAATAATAGTGTTGAACATGAGGATAAACGCCCTGATGATGACATTAAATGAAAGATAATGAACGAACGTGCTGAAGCGGAGCCTCTAGCAAGGTGAAGCCCCATGAACGATTATGATGGCGATAATGCCGATGATGAACGCGTTTAACTGATGATGAAGGCTTTGATTATAACAAACGGTGATGAAGGCAATCATTAATGCAGTTGAAACATAGCAAGCAAAGTTCCCAAGTGTAATGAAGAATGATGATGGACCTATGTATATAGTGTACTAGGTGTTCCCAGTGTCCGCATATGTGGACACTCGTTTTCTTCTAGAAATAAAGATGAGCATTTTCGGGTTATTCCCTCTCTCATCTGTATTGTTAATGCACATATGCAAAGAAATGTTGTACTTGCACAACTTAATTGACCAGGGTGTCGGTAGTAGCAATGCAAACTCGCGCATGGTTTTATGCCTCAGTTGACGCTCCTGTCTTCCGATTTCTGCAGTGATTTAATTTTATAGATGTTTCTGCGATATCTGTGCAGTTAGCGTGCGCAGTTTTCTGGCAGACGTTGCAATTCCTGCCGTGTATCTGCGAACCTTGGATGTTTTGAAGCCTTCAATCAGAGGCGGTGAAGTATTCTAATCTGCGTGCTGTGACTCAGTCTTCGAGTTCGTTCCTGCTGTGCCAGATGGGCAGCGACCGCCCTGCATTCGCCACCGCGGCCCACGAAAACGGCTGTGCTTGTCGGTGAACTTTTCGACGGAAAATGGAGTCGTACGCAGCCAACTTTGGTATTTAATGCCGTCGCCTCGTGTGAACGGGCATTGTGGGGTACGCTAACGTTTGCGTCTGAGCTGCTTGCGCGGCTCAGTGCAGTTGTCGGGAGGCAGTTGTCACCGCTAGAGCGGGTTGCCAACTCGAGCCAAGCCTTTTTCACTGCACAAACAAGCTCGAGCCGGGCAATCGCGGTGACGGAATGCGACGCCTGTATCGCGAATTCGCGTGTCGCGAAGGGGCACTGGGCCAGGCTGGCCGTAGGTGACGCATCGTTGCGCCACCACGGGAACGAGGCCAGGGTGGTCTCGCGTGCGGACGCGTCCTCCGCGACGTCGTCACGAGGCGACGCCGTCGCATCACGCGACAATGGCGACCGAGCGGAGGCCGTCGCCAATGGATTCCGCTCGGCGAGACCCACGGCCGCGTTTGTGCGCGCGCACTCGACGTCGCGGTCCCGATTCCGCGAAAAATCTCGCCTCCAGCTGCTGCGGGCCGCCGCCGCTTCTCGCGCGGCGACTGCGGTTTACGAGCCACTCATTGTCCGCGAAGACGCGCGGCTGTGGTTCTCCGAAGTTCCTAGTGCACCAGTGCCCTTCGTGCGGGCGGAATCTAGCCGCGGTCGCCTTTGGTTTATCGTGCGTCGCGGATGTCTTCGCCGATCCAGCGTCCGAGTCCCACTGTCCGCCGGTCTAGCGGCGTCCGCAGCAGGTTCTCACCGGTCGAGTAGGCGAGACGCGCCTCCTCCGCGCAATGGATGCGCCCCCGCCTCTGCCGCGCGACCGACTTCGCTCGTCCGCGAGGCATCACGCCCGCGCCGAGGACGCCGAGGCGTTCCTCGCGGTGCGTGGGGGCGATGTGCCCTCGTCGGCCGCGCTGCATCGTCGTCGCCCGTCCGCTCTGTCTCCGGAGGACGTCCTCCGGCTGCGGTCGGTGTCCCTGCCCGCTTGGTCGCCGTTGTGCGCTCATCAGAAGAGCCGCGCCTCCAGCGTCGCTTCGTGCTCCCGCCGTAGCGCGAGGGCTTCAGCTTCCCGCCAGGAGGAGGCCGTGCTCGCGGCAGCCGCGGCCGGCATGGCTGCTGCCAGGGCCGCCGGAAGGACGCCCTACGTGCCCGTCGGACACGAACAGGTGGGACTCTCGCGGACAACGACAGTATGCGAGAATGACAGTAGGCGCGTCGAGACGGTGCTTTAGAAACGACAAGAGGGAATTGAAACCCGCACAGAAGGCGGGGAATAAGGTCCAACTGGACCGCGCTGTCGTAAAAACCATAACCCAACACGAGACTGACTCGAGATTTACGCCGTCGTTACCTTAGACGTTATGTACCAGCGACAGACTCCGGCAGTTTGTCGTCGCACCTCGCTGTAGCGCGTTGGTTTCCGCGGTGTCAGCGTGTTTTGTGCATCTATATTGTTCGTGTATGCGCACCGCATGTTTCCCTCCATTTTACTTGTTATAGACCTGCGGCCGAACGCGGGCGTTAAGCGATTCCATATTACAGGTGCTTCCGTTCGTTCCCCGCTGTGACGAAACGGCGCTTTGGTTAGCTCACAGTCTTGTTTGGAAGTAATAGCGAAAGTTGGGCTAGTTGGTGGTTCATGCTTGGGATGTAAAAACAGCGCAAAATATAGACAAGGACAGAGTCTCTTCCTCTGTCCTTGTCTATATTTTGCGCTGTTTTTACATCCCAAGCTTGTTTGGAAGTGATGATCCCTAGCAAAATTGAAACAAACCCGCTGGCTCGATCGCAGAAATAGAATTTGAGGAAATCGCTCCAACAGCTGCAAAGAAGCAAGCGGAGCTATATTCGGGACTGTTCGCTATACGGCTAGTTGCTGAAAGGCGAGCACTTGTAGAAAAAAAGTTAATTATCTGCGGGAGGGAAACGGCACGATAGCTGTGAACTGGTCCATGAGATTATACATCAAGCAGGCTTCACTCGTAGCGATAATCCTTGCGACAGGGCGTAAAATGTGTATTTTCGTAAGGATCGAATTTCTTCACTCCGCAAAAATTACCAGCGACCGCTTTTTGGTAATATCGCAGCGACTATGGGATCTTCGCATGAAGGGCTTCAGTTTGCCCAATCGGACCCGACCGTGTGCTCCTACAATTAAAAAGTGAACATAGTTTATATGACTTATGTTTAATTTAATGTTTCCAGTCACTTTAATATGTCTGCCGCGTCAGAAAAAAAGAATTATGAAGGCAGCGAGCCTTTTTCTCGTTTTCAAGGATATTCGGACACATTTCTCTAAACACCCGGTGTACAGGGGGTCACGGATGGAGGCATTGCCTCACAGTGCGTTAAGATCCCTTCTATTTCGCCCAAATCGGCTGTTCGCTGAAGTTGATGACAAAAGCGCAGAATCAAAGTGAGCGAATTCTTGCATTGCGCGTAAGACTACTTAACTGAAGTCAACCTGGTACACATTCGACGACACGTATTTAGCAGTCTCGTATATCCGTATCTGCATTAAAAAAAATAGCGATTATTTGGGCAAGTTGGTGACCTACGTCAAAAGCTAACAGCGCGGAAACAGCACAGACAAAGAAGAGAAACGTAATCCTCTTCTTTTTCTTGTTGTTTCGTCTCTGTTAGCTTTTGACTTGCTTTCAAAGGAAAGGCAGCCTCGTTTTTCACTTCGACCTGAAAAAAAAAAGAAAAAAGAAAGGGCGGCGAATCGTTAACCACCCACACTGCAAATGCTGGCTTCGCGAATCCGTGGGCGAATTTACGACGTGTGGTCTTGGCTGATTGTGCTATCTTTACGTGCCAAGAAAACGAGCTCGTTTTGTGGCTTGCTTCTTGTAACGGTTCTGTGCGATCCACATACACGTTTGACCCTTACTGTACGCCAGCGCTATTGGAGATACACGTAGACACGGCGATAGCATAGGATGCACGTTGATTAAGCATGTGTCGTTTCTTATAGCTTTTCAGTAACGAGTTTTCGGGGGTTTGTGCGTGTATGTGCGGGGGGGGGGATCGATAGTATTTTCACCTTACAGCTCAGAGTCACGTGACCTGAGCAGGAACTCCACGTAAGACGTCATAACACCGCCGTACAATTTGATTGTGAATGTTCCGCCCTGCTTTGAATAAATATCGATATTTTGACAATTTCAGTGGTTCACCCGTGTCACTGGGGGCCAGTAACCAATGCCGTGGCGCTCCGTGGTTCTCACAACTTTGCCAGCATCGTTACTCTCAGAGAAAGGGTCGACAGCGACGTGCCACTCTACCAGTGACGTCACATGTGCTGAGGTCATACGTCACACCGAGCGGTTGAGGTGCAAATTGACGCGCCCGTGCGTGTTGGGGTATTGTTGCTTATTTCGTACGGACAGCGCGAATCGTACTCTAAGAAGGGAAAATTATTCAAGAGCTCGACTGCAGTTGATGTTCCGTCAAGGGGTCCGTCGCATGCGCGTGACGTGAACCGCGACGTGTGAAAATGCCAATTTTCTGCGCCCCTTCGAGGAGAGTGCAAGAAAGTTTGCAGGCGTGTGCGCCGCCTGCACTCGATCATCGCGATGACGCCCTGCTTTACTTGTTCGTTCGTTTATTTCTTATTTTCCCGCGGTGACATCGGCTGCCGCGGTCAGGGCACGCCGCTGACCTCCCGTGGCCCGCTCAGCGCGATCGATCACGTTGCGGCGTGGAGATCTGACCTCTGCTGTGCACCTTGGGAGAAATTTGAGGAGAGGAGCCCGCCACAATTACTTCAAATGGACAAAAATTTTAAAACTTGTTCCTCCACACTTCTGGCCACGGAGAGTAGACTTGTATGAAAAACAAAAAAAGAAACCCTACAACAATGACATGTTACTTGAGTTACCAATTAAATAATGTTACAATTGACGCAATAAATAAGTGTTAATTGGCTTGTCGAGCTCTTTGCAACTGAAAACATCACTCCACCAAATACGGTAGTTTCGTTAAGTGTTGCGCGCTTAAAGGGGTACTGACACAAAATTTCGCGGCCGAGATAGCTAGAAGGATCGATTCCTGTAAATGCGTATATCATCTGCAAAATATCAACAGCGAATATAGCTCGGGAGATATTTTAAATGAATTTTGAAGCTTGAGTGAGCGATCGACACCCTCGCGCTATTGACACCCTCAAAGGTGACATGCGTTTCGCCGGAGTAAGGGCTCTCTCGCGAACAATAGATGACGTCACTGCTACGTCACTCACGTGTGACGTCACTTGAAGACTTTTTTTCCTTAAGTTGGTTTTGACTTTTCCCCGTGTCGCCACGGAGTGCCTAGTATGTCACGTGCTTCATGAATTTCGTCCCTAATTATCTTCACCTCCGCCGGCGCTGTCTCCGCGCACGTGTAACGAAGTGTCGTCGGTGTCGTCAAGTAGCCGCAAAAGTCAATACTCCCATGAAATGCGACGTTTGTGGCGTTGGCCTGTCTTCACTGGAAAAATATGTGGAGCACCACATCGCAGCGCACAAATTCGCCGCCGACTACGTGCAGCAGGCGTTCCACAAAGATAAAGGTCAGTACCCATCCTGTTTTGGAAAAGACAGTGTCAGTGCATTTTTATCATCTTTTGTGGTGAGGCTGTACAGCATATGACCGCTTCCACGTGCATTCACTGTGCCAGCTAGTTATAATTCGCATGTGCTTGTCGCGTAGAAAAAAAAAAGAAAACAAGTATGCACAGAGGCACTAATTTTCACAATTTGCTCGATCACACTGAAAGTACTGCCGCTTGCGTCGCTTTTTTGTTTTCCCTCTAAAAACAAAGCAGAGCAAATATGTCCGGTGGATACATGATGTGTTGAAACAGGTGAGCGCACAAGACAGGGACAGTGAAAACGACACATAGAGCGCTACTTCCAACTAACATTTAATGCGCTACACTCATCACGTGGTAACATCGAGTGCTTCAGAACAAGACTATCAAAAAAAAATTTAATTTTTTTTCTTCCTTACGCTTTTTTTTTTCTCGCTAAAGATTACAGGCGGTAACGTGCCCATGGAAACAGGGCGACAAAGCGAAAAAACCTTTGATACCATACAGAAGTTTTTGACCGAGCTCATGAATGCGTTATCAACGGCAAAAACGGCTGTGTGATAAATGAGACATGAGATGAACATGGGTTTTAACAAAAAGCGGATCATCCAAATGAAGAAACAATGATGCGGCTGAACAAAGGAGGCTGTAAAAAGGTATTAAAAATGGCCTTGAAAAGGTTAACACTTAAAAAGTGAGAACAACAATAAAAGTTTTGCAAAAACGCACTCTTTCTTCGTGAGTGACACAGAGGGCATGCTGACACAGCTGGGTCCGAGCTGTTCTGCACATGATGCATCATATATTTCTCGAGCTATGACAGCCTGGTCAAGAAAGGGGGTACAACCGCAAGCTGCACAGTGTAAGGCCATGTTGCCGTCAGACTTTTAAATTGTTGGCGTGTTCACGCAAGCGATCGTTAATACATTGGCCAGTTTGGCCAATGTAAACACATCCACAAGAGAGCGGAATCTTACACACGATGCCGCATTTACAAGACAAAAACCGCGTGGTGTGCTTCTTGCAGCATGTCAGGCCTTTCACTGTTCACGTTTACACGCTTGCACAGGCCTCCAAAGTTTGTTGTGGGCGGTAAACACTACACTGACTCCTGCGCACCCTGCAGCCTTCTTAATCCTATGTGACACTTGGTGCACGTATGGGATAACAGCAGTTTTTGTCCCATCTTTGTTGTTTGGAGGCACATCACTGGTTTTCTTGAGTCTGTGCAACAAGGTCTCCGCAAGGTCACACACAACTCTGGAAAACGTGTGCTCTCGAAGAAAGATATTGTGTTTTTGCAAAACCTGTTGACTTTTATTGTTCTTACTTTTTAAGTTTTAACCTTTTAAAGGCTTTTTTTAATACCTTTTGATGACCTCCGCTGTTAAGCCGTATACTTTGTTTCTTCATTTGTATGACCCATTTTTGTTAAAACCCATGTTCATCTCATGTCACATTTATCACCCAGTCGTTTTTGCCGTTGATAGCACATTCGTAAGCTCGGTCAAAAACTTATGCTTCAGAAGTTTTTCAGAAAGAATATCAGTGCACTGAATGAGATGAAGGGTAACTGAAGGACTTAATTTATTTTGTGAAGCAGAGAGAGTGAGGGAGCAAAATAAAACATTTGACATTAATCTATCAGGGGCGTAGCCAGAAATTTTTTTCGGGGGGGGGTTCAACCATACTTTATGTATGTTCGTGCGTGCGTTTGTATGTGTGCGTGCCTATATACGCAAGCAAAATTGAAAAAATGTCGGGGGGGGGGGGTTGAACCCCCCCCCCCTGGCTACGCCCCTGTAATCTATGTCTAAGGCCTTTGAACTATTTTCGTTGGTTTAATGTCTCTCTCTGATACTATGTTGTATTTGTATTACAGAATTCAGTGAATGGAAAGCTCAGGAAGAGGCGAACTGTTGGTTTGTTCTTCACACGGCTCCCAAAAAGCTGGCCAGTGGGGAAACGAGGAGCCACTACTACTCTAATAGATCAGGAGTGGCTAGGCCAAAGGAAGGTCATGGTAATCGTCGAGAAAAAAGTCAGGGTACCTGCAAGTCCGGTAAGATATGTCTTTCATTTATTACTGTGACGAAGAAGGAGAACACTCAGAGCCCGGCACCTGAAGATATCACCATAAATGTAAGGTACCAAAGAAAGCATTATGGCCATAAAGCAGAAATTCAGCACTTGAGGATGAGTGACAAAGAAAAGGCCAACGGGGTTAACCAACGTAGCAGAGGACCTGGAGCGTGGTGTGCCCATGAAAACCATATTGAATAATATAAGAACGTCTGTTGGGGGCATGTAAGCTGAGGCCAGCACATTTGGCAGAACGCATAACTCTGCATAACATCAAACGGTAGTTTCACATTGCTGCTCCTGAACAGTGTCACACCAATGATGCTGTCAGTGTAGATATGTAGGTGAAAGCAATGTAAGACAAAGGTGAAACACTGGTCTGTCTGTATAAGGCACAAGGTGCAGTGGACCCAACTGGTACTTTTGGTGCAACAGGTTTTGCCCTTGCTTTGATGACAGAGCCACAAAAAGAGCTGTTAGAAGAATTGGGCACGGGCACTGTGTGTCTTGACTCAACACATGGAACTACAGGGTAACAGTTTGAGCTGACCACTCTTCTAGTGCTAGATGAAGTGGGATAAGGTATACCTATAGCCTATTTCATCTGCAACAGGATGAATGAGGAAAACTTGGCAGCTTTTTCAGGTCTCTTGAGTGTGCCATCAACGAAAAAGTGGCTGCTAAGACATTTATGTCTGATGACGCCTCACAATTTTACAAGGCATGGTCGTCAGTTATGGGTGTCCCTCAGCTGAAACTTCTCTGCACCTGGCATGTGGATAGGAATTGGCAGAAGAAGATACATGAGTTTGTAGAAAAACAACTGAGGCCAGACATGTACCACAACGTGCGACTCCTTTTAGAGTTCCTTGACCAGCAAGAATTTGAAAAGTATCTTCAATCATTCCTTGACACTGAGGAAGAAAACTGAGGGATTTTCTGAAGTACTTCAAGGACAACTATGCAGTTAGACCTCAAGAGCGGGCCTACTGCTTTAGGACGAGGGCAGGTATCAACACCAACATGCACCTTGAGAGCATGCACAGGACGATGAAGCACAGCATGCTGGAAGGAAAGAATAAGCGTGTTGATAAACTAATTTCTGCACTCATGGACTTGACATATCATTTTTTGATGAAGAGGGCAATCCAGATGATCAAAGGGCAAGAAGTTGAGTGCAGTTGAAAGGTACCACAGATCTGGCACTGAAATGGCAGGTTGTGCCAAATTAAACGAAGACGGCACGTAGACTGTGCCATCTCAGTCTACTAAAGGGCACTCTTTATACAGTGACAAAAGTCGGGGATGCTGCTTGCTGTCCCTTGAGATGCAATGAATGTGCAGTGTGTGCGCACCAGATACACTTCAAAGTGTGCAAGCACATTCACTGTGTGGTCATTGCTAACACATTGTCAAGCACTGACAATGACGACTATGAGAGCCCACCTGAAACAGTAACTGAAACGAGTCGGGCATTGCACATAGTGCAAAGCATTGCAAAGCTGGAGGCGGCCACAACAGTGCCGAGCCAAAAGTCATGGATCGATCTCGGCCGCGGCGGTCACATTTCGATGGAGGCGAAATGGTAGAAGCCCGGGTACGTACGATGGCAGTGCACGTTAAAGAACACCAGATGGTCAAAATTTCCGGAGCCCTCGACTACAGCGTGCCTTTACCTACCTCATGGTTTTGGCACGTAAAACCCCAGAAATTATTATTATTATTATTGCCAATGATGACCACATGCCTCAACAAATATGAAAGTACTATGTGTTGATGTTGGCACTGGACCGAGGTTTCCACTAAATATAAAATTTAAGTCACTCATATGTCTCATCTGCTCTATCTGACACAACTGCTGCTGTAATTAATAATTGACTGGAATGCAAAGTGTTCGATTGGTGAACGTGCTGACCTGCCCATTTCTCACTTATGATTTCTCATTTCAGATATGTATTACTGATTGTAGAGGTGTTAAATGACATTGATTTCCCAAAGCTATGGAGGAACCAAACCAGCATTTTAATAAAGCCTTATTGTCAAAGCTTAACCTGGTTGTGTCTTCCTGTGTTGATAATGCATACTTGTGCATGCGGTTTCCTGCACTACATTCATTACAGTAATGCAATGCAGTTTCCTTTCAAGCCACGAGGACAGAGTCAGAATCGATTTAGATCTGTTTCTTTCTTTATGAATGCTTAGATTATTATTGTTGTTATTATTATTATTATTATTATTATTATTATTATTATTATTATTATTATTATTATTATTATTATTGTTGTTGTTATTGTTATTGCAGCGGTATTTGCACACGTTTTCTGGCTACGGCACGAATCCTTTATTACAGAGGAGAGCTCGATCAACATCGACATCGTCTGCAATGGCGGATTGTTTATTTGCAATTTGCAGCGTTTGCGCGATGTAAATTGTTCTTTCGCTAGTTTCTTGTACGTGGTAATGTTAACATTAACGCTCGCTATCGAGTTTAGGGTATGTTTTCTCACACGTGAAGGTGTGGTGCCTTTTTCACCCGTGGATATTCGTACTCGACTCCGCTCGCCCACCACAGCAGGTGAGGTCATTGGTAAGATACACGTTCCGATGCAACTTCCAATTCAACATTGTGCTTTGTATGAGTGTCATGCTCTGCGCTTTCGATAGGTATCGAGCTCTTTGATCGTTAACTTGCGCTAGATGTGGTATCGAGCCAGTCGAGCTCTGAAAATTCATTTCCGATGATCTGGACACGATCGTGAACGTGCATGAACGCGCGGGTACCACACAAAATATAAGCTAAAGCTGTGCAGCAAATTCAGATGTACTAGGTATTGCCGCGAACAAATATTGCTTTGCTAATGGGCGTCGATGACTGCCCAGCCCCCCACCCCCTCTTTTTTTTGTACATACATGTAAACCGTGATTTCAATTTGACAGCTTTGCTTTGAAGGCGCTTTTAGTGCTATAATGGAAGCGATAGCTTGCTTTTGATGACCTCTGCGCTGTCAGTGCATCAGGACATTGCATTATTGATAAGACAGAATTGTTCACGTCCAGCACCCCTCGCAACGTAAAGCTTTTGAAGATTCTTGCGCTACACTTGCTCATTTTCACGAAAGGGGTGTTTTTGGAAGAGTTCAAGCACCCTTGACCTAAAGACGCTGATTTCTTCTTATCAGTGCTAGAGTTACTGACTACGCTACCTAAAGGTAGCATATGCAGTAACTAATCAGTGCCTGCCAGCAGCGCACCAATTGAGGGTGTGTTCTGTATAAATTCGTGCAAGAAAAAAATCAGAACTAAACGCACAGTATAACTTGCTACAACTGAGCTGCAAGTCGGGTTGAACTTTCGATTCAAGTGCGAGCTTTCATTCGACTACATTAAACCCTTTCAGACGCGATCTATGAAGAACTGCCTGTAATTCGTCAGAGTTGCACATTATCTCAAGGGACTCGACGTTGCAACAAAAATATTGTCATGTATGTGCTTTATAGTAACTAATCTTGATTAAACTGCAATTGCATTGAACCTGAAGTCATTCATGTTCTGCTTTTTGCAAAAATAGAATGAAATCTCAGGCTAGAAATACAGTACTAATTTTTCTTTTTTTGGTTATGATCATTTCGAGCAAAGATAAATTATACTTTTAGGTGACTTGGAAAAAGCGGAACATCAAACATGGTAGTGCCTTCTGCTAATTGACTATATTTAACAGTACACTGCAAAATGAAGTTGAAAACAGATCTATTACACAGGAGGTTCAATTTATCCACTCTTAAATGTATCTTGTTCTTTCTTAGCCACTAGTCAACACGACTAGCAAAAACATGTGATGTAGACAGTTGTATACAAAGCGTCTCAAACAGTTATAGAAAGAATGGTGTGCTAAAAGCTGCAGCAAGACAGAGTACGACTTTGGGAAACTGCAGTCGTAAGTGCCGCCGCTTTAGGTTTACAGGTTGATCCATCCACGGCTTGGATGTAGACCATACTTAGAAACTAACTCTGATCATACCGTTGTCACATGGTGCACTGCTGATCACAATTAAGCCCAATCGGGGTCAAATTTCTCAACAGTGATTGACTCGTTTCTGCAACTTGCATACAGTAAATAATCACAGTAGAGAAATTCTACCCAGTCAGGTCCCATCGTGATCAAAATTGACAGTATGACACCCATAATACATATTTGTCTGGGAGGCCAACTTTCGGATATACAGGTCTTACTAGAAAAGAAAAACTAGATACATTGTTCGATAGCAGCCTATTAACATGTTGGCTCACGCACTTTTTCAAGCACATTCAAGACGTGGCATGAAACTCTTGCTAAACTCTTCTCACTCAGTTTGTACCAATCAGCTTATTTGCCATGTTATATACAAACAGATGCGGTCACCTATAGTGCACACTATGGGCTCACTTTCTTGAGCTAAATTTTCGTGACGTACAGCCTGACACTTAGAAACACCATGTGGCTCTCTTGTTTGCAGTTCATCCGCCTTGGTGCAGTTGGCCTGCCTTGCAAACTCATAAACGGCATTGTGTGTTGCTGCCATGTCTTCCGTTACTTTCTCTCAGTAGCATGAACGAACTATCCGCACCCGTTTTGTCTGCACTACAACGGAGATGCCTCAACTTCAGCCTATGTTAACCCCCACTGCCTTTCAAGGAACTATGTCAACAATGCCAGCACTATGTGCTGCTGGGCCTCATAACATAAGCTTGCTCAGTGGCACAAACTGTCCATATACTTTTGCCCCACAATGCAACTGTGCCATTCTCAGTGGTCCGTATTGGGAAGCACTCCAGATCTACAAACACTATGAGTGTGCTGTTGGCTGCTAGAAAATGACTCGTTTATAACAGCGGAGTTTTGCACAACATAGAAAGGGTTATGGAATGTAAAAATGGCCATCCACTCCCATTTGTTGCACAAAGCTACGAGAAAATTCATATGGATTTCTCATAAAGAACAGCATTTTAGTTGGCGAAAAATTTGACATTGGTCCACAGTTTGAACTCGAGAACGACTTTTTTTTCGGGGTGGTCGCTCTACCATTTAAGCTAACCAGTTGCTAGTAATCAAAGTGCGAGGGCAAATTCAGTTTGAAGCGCATGGACACTGAATATGACAAATTGAGTTCTGTGGAAAGCACAGTAGGTATAAGTAGCTTATAACCAGCTGCAAGTAATGTTTTTTCTTTCAAGTTTGATTTTCATAAATAGATATTAACGCAGAATCTTCTGCTAAAAGCTGCTGCACGTTTCCACAGGACCCATTTGCCACATTCTGTGTGCTTTGACTTTTCAACTAATTGGCCCTTACACTGCCCATTGCTAGCCTACTGGCTATCTCAGTTGTAGAGAAACAGCCCTGGAAAGGTGTTGGTTCCAGGCTTGAGCCCAGGAACAGTACGAATTTTTGTCTTCCTTTCTGAGAAATCAGTATGGATTTCCTGGTAGCCTTGTACAAAACAGGTGGATGGCCATTTTTCAATTCAAAATAACTTGTTCTCCTACACAGATGATGTATGCGAACACAACTGTGATGCCTTGAATCATGTCTGGACGAGCTGGGCTTGGAGCATTAGCCAAATGTGATGGTAGGAGCTCCAAGTGAATGTTCCAAATGTTCATTGTTCCTGTGCTCCCAGAACGAGGAAAAAGCTGGGACACAGCACTGTGTGCCTTGGCTTCTTTCCTCGCACTGTGACATAATGAAGAGTACAAACTAGCCCAGGTTCATTGCGCTCTACAATGTGTTTAGCTAGCGTTGATGCCGTTCAGACCAATCTGCTTGGCACATTCACAGGTAGCAATAGAACAGAGGGCTGCCGAGATAGCAAAAGCCATAAATGCAAGTGCCTGCGCGTGCACATCTGAGCTTGCAGAGATAGTGTCCTGCATAGGTCACTTGCTTGATGAATGTGCAATAAATGCAATTTTTGGGCAATAATGGTGTGATGACATAGGCAATTTCTACATTTATTTGCTGCAATACAGAAACGTTCTCGATTTGTTCGGTAGTGATTAGCTTTATGTAAAGATAATTAATGCAAGGTCATGCTATATGTATTACTTTCAATTGAAAGACCCTGTGGCACAATCTTAATTATCAAAAGTAATATACAGCCAGCAGAGTCAACATGCGCCGCACAACTCCTCTCAGTTTCAAGGAGGCTATCTGGGTAACAGTTGGGAGCATTCGCAACCAGCCGGACAACAATGGGTGGCCCTGAAAAGGGCCGTTTCATGGCAGGCAGCATTTGCGCAAGTTTCCAGTAAGGTTGCAAAGTCGGGTGAATTGGTGACAGAGCATCTGAACATGTAAAGCAGCGCACAAGAAAAGAAAGACACAAGAGGAATTAATATGATTAAACAGGACAACTGGTTGCACTTGCCACTAGTTTATTCTTTTAAAAAATATGTAATATAGTACATACCCACAAGTGCACACCACATGAAACATGACTTTTGCTCATAACGGTGCTTAAAAAATTTGAATGTTGTGCACTTGTGCATTGTGTATTACCCCCTCCTTTTTTCCCTTCAAAATAAGCTAATTGCAAGTGCAGTGGTTGGCCTGTTCAATGTATTCCTCCTTTCATGTCTTTGTTTTGTGTGCTGCTTTACACATTAAGATGATCTAAAGCAGTCTTGGTTCATGTTGGGAAGGTAGGCGAAGGAATTTGCTGCACTCGCAGGACTTCGTGGCCTTTTGTGTTGCAGTGGCTGCACTTCAGCAGCCTGTAGCAGATACCCAGCTCGCTGTGTCCATGTGACTTCACTCCAGGTCCGAAGTCACGGGCAAGAGAACTGACGATTTTTGGCCAGCTGATCGATCCCTTGGCCTCTGTGCACATGGTACCCATCAATTGCTAAGAGCGCACGTCGTGGCTCTTTCGAGGAATTGAGAAACCGATGCTGTAGGAACAAAAAAAATTAGTGCAATTAGGAAAAATGTGATGCATTGAGACAAGAAAGAACTTGCAGATCAACTGAAGTCACTAAACAAAAAGAAAGGGAAGTGAACAACATGGGACCACAGCCTACAGTTTCATAAGATAATGGAAAAATTTGGCAACATAACGTGTTGCTAGTATGCTGCAATGTGAAAATTTTTCACTGCTAGATGGGGCTCAGCCGGAACTTTTGAAATCAATACACGCTCCTTTGAATGTTTGCATTGCCCCTGTATATGTGGCTTGCACCAATATCACAGCTTGAAATTACATAGCCATCCACCCCGTGTGTCGGAACGGAACTAAAACAACAAACGTTATCTATTATTTCGTTCCAGAGTGAAACCGAAATATTTTTTATCAGTTTTCAGTTCCCGGGAAAACTTGGTGACCTGGAACAACCGAGGTCATGCAACGTGAGCAATAATACATATGTCAGGGTATAGTGTTAGCGCTTATCTCATGCAAGAATTCCAAAGTAAAGATGTTCAAATTTTATGAAAAATGAAAAGAGTGGCAACCAGAGCTGTTTATATTAATGCAAGTGGACTTTCGTGTGCCAGTCACACTAGTGTGGAGAGGGCATTCTCGGTGCTGAAGTTTGTTTTATCAGAACAGCGGTCTTGCACCCTCGATGACGGGCTGCTTCTGAGAAAATGCTCACTCCCTTGACACAAAACATAGAACCTGCTCAGAAAATTCGTAATTCACTTTTGAGAAATTTAAATACAGTAACTTGGAAGGGTGCTAGTTTTGGGGTTTTGTGTGGCTGGCCCAGAAGCCCCTCAGGGACGAGACCAAGACAGACCAGCAACCATCTTTACTCTGCCGAGCCTCGGCCGCAACTGCCCGCTGCCAGTGGCTGCTGAGTGCGAGCTGCGAGCGCACCATCGCTCATCATTCTCTTCTTCTACGGCCAGCACGCTCGCAGCCACCGCTTCTATACTGCCCCCTCCCCTCCGGTGAAACTGGGGAGGAGGGCGCAGTAGCCGCTATCCTTGGCCACAGCGGACAGCACGTGGCGTGCACGACCACACGTCGGCACGGTTCGTCCACCACGTAACCAAGGTCCCGTGTTGTCCGTGGCAACTGGGGGCTCCGGGGCTCCGCATCCATTTTCGGGTTAGCAGTCGTCGTGGCAGCCGCCTTGCTGCCACCGTTTGTGGTTGCCTGCTCTTTCCTGTTGCTGACCTCTGGTTCTTCCTTCCTATAAGTGTATAGAAGCGTATAGACAAGTATAAAAGCGGCGGCTGCAAGCGCGTCGTCCGTAGAAGAAGAAAACGAACGATGGCACGCTCGCAGCTCGCAGTTGTGGCCGAGACTCGGTGGAGTAAAGATGGTTGCTGGTTTGTCTTGGTCTCCTCCCTGACGGGTTTCTGGGCTTGCCACAGCCACGACCAACCCACATAGCTCGCGCTAGTCTGTAGCAATTCGTCGTACAGTTACTTGCGCTCTCTGAAGAATGCGGGAAGAACGTGTTTTACCCGTCCCACGTTCTTAAGAGGAGCGCAAGTTTACCACAAATCCTATGTTTTTATCGTTACTTACCTTCAAATTTTCGCATAAAAATAAGAACCTT
>NC_051177.1:196969799-196996653 GCF_013339695.2 Rhipicephalus sanguineus
TTGGGTGCTGTCCTGCTTCACAAAAGTTGTGATTAATGGCGTAGTCGATACCTTGTGGAAAGCCAAACTTCAAACACAGTTGGCCTTGCCCCAACATGAAGCTGCACTCAGAATTCGCATTAGGCAGTATCGCAATCACAGTAAACTGATAGCTTGGTGAGTTGGTATGAAGTCATGTTAAAATTTTTCTGACGCGCACAAAAGACGGGGCTCACAGAAAGAAAGTACAAACGAGCGCTTACTCATACTGGTTTATTTTGTTAAAGGGACTAAACATATAAGCACAAATATTCAGCACAAAGCATGCGCGGAGCAAGTCATGAGGCATATGAGCAGAATACAAGTTAACCACAATTCAAAAAAGACATTTCTTGATGAGTAAGCGCTACTGATGGTTGACTGATACAGTTTTTCCCACACCTACTTTTATGGAACGCTTCCATGACTTCACATGTAAGTTTATCACTGTGAGCAAGAAATGTCTGTGTCACTGGAAAACCTTCAAGAACCTTCTTTCTGTGTGTCCCCGTCTTTGTGTGCACTACAAAATTTTTAACATGAAGTAGCGTAATCGTCAGTGAATTTTTTTTCTTGCGCTGGCAGCAGTGACGCTGGGGTGCCTCACCCCTTACTCATTAGAATCGCTACACTGCATTGCCTTGTGGATCCTAAGGGCCGTCGTTTGCGTGGATTCATGGTGAAATTGGATCAAGAATTGCCTCATAGCACCCAAAGTTTTCTAAATAACCGGGCGGATGGTGACCGCCGCTTCAAATTAGAGAATGCGCCGGCATTGTCTCGCTCGGTATTGCCTTCTTGTCTTCTGAACGCAGCAGTGCTGCATACAGAAACAAGCACACAGGCATTATTATGGCAACATGGTAACGGCATGGGCATCATCAAGTGGCATGACTCATTAGAAACACACAACTACACAGTGTCCACTTGGCAGCAGACAACGAAAGAGTGCCATCTTGCTGAAGACTCCAAGGAGGTGGAATTTCCATGCTGTCACGTGACTGCTACAGTGGCTAGGTGCTAGTTGGTGTAGCTGCGCCGCACATGTTTCTCCACTACTGTGTTCGTACCTTGATGGTAAGAAAGGCAGATTTTGTGTCGCCAAGTATGAATACTATTAGAAAACAGGAGGCCACAGCCGAAACGTCTAAAGATTGTCGAATCGATGCTGCGTGTTTCAACAACTGGAGGAATGCTGCAAGAAAAATTGCAAAATGGAAGAAGTAAAAATAACCATTCACGAATAAGTGCATGCATGCTTGCCACAGGCTTGATGGGACAAGTTTCATGAAGTGTACTGCCACCCGCACCACAGCAACGTAGACTTTATCGCAATTCGCACACATCACGATCAGTGACATGCTTGTTTTCCACTTGAACATGGCACGTGCATTGCTGTACTGAAACACAGACTTGCATGCCTGTTATGTCATTCATGCCTCACCCTTGAAATGGTCCAGCCATCGGTCCCTGAAACTGACCACGCCAAGTGAAAGTGGCCACACTCCAGGTGCGTGCACCGTCTTGAGGGTGTCTACCGGCATGTCTGGCTGCACACGTGATTCCATTCAAGTAGACGGCACAACACGAGATCTGAAGCAAGTGCTAACACTAGCTGCTGCAGACGACACTTGGAGCAGCATCCATCATAGCAGACCTCAGCCTCATTGCGCGTAGCAGCCAATAGCAGCCGCGTGTTTCCCCGCCTCCTCAAGGAGCGTGACTGTAGTCCAATCACAGCTTCGCTTCTGAGATTGCGGGAAACTCGAAAGCCCTCATGAGCCCCCACTTGCAAGCAAATCATTTTTTGGACCACATCACACTCCTACTGCCGAAGGTGGTATGACAAGGCACGAAAATTCACAAACAAAAAATTCGGCAGATCCCACGTACCATGGGAATCGATGTTATGCGAAGCATGCAGGGGATGGTGACTGTGGCGTAATTTTTCACATTGAGCGAAACGTTACGGAATGCCGTTATAGAAATGTGGTAGTGGTATACGCACACTCACGTGTTGAAGAGTTGCATATGTATTAGATAACCAGTTGTTTTACAGTTGCGTAACTATGCCAACAGCAACATGGGTGTTACCAACACCAGACGCGGTAAGCTGATATGTATTGCTTATATTATTCAATACTAGATAGCGCGAATCCGAACAAGACAACGAAGGAACGCAAATGCATAGGACATGCGTTACTCGCAACTAAGCTTCATTCAGGAAAGTTTCGCTAGATATATACACAGCCGAGTGGCACGCGCAGGCGCACTGCATGCACGTTACAGTTGCAGTTGTTACAGTTGCTATGCCTATACTTGTCCGTTATGACGGAGAACGTACGCACGCACGGAGAACGAACACACGCACGCACGCACGAACCCGTATGCATGTGTGGAAGGGGTTCTTGAGAGTTCTTGAACAAGGTCATCATCACCGTGATCAGTGAGCCCCAGCAGCTGGACCTGACTTGGTATTCTGATCCGTTCATGATCGCGACTAGGAGGGTCTAAGTGCAGTGAACTGCGACGTATAGCACAGCTGGTGGAAATCTTGGATGCCTCTCACGATGAAATGATCTCTGATGCCTCCTGTCCTGGACGTGGCAGCAATGTCTTTTGATGCCCTGTCCACATCCAAGCCGTCTTTCACGCAGTATAAGGACCAGGCATTGGTTGGGTCTCGATAAAGCAATGTTGGAAGTCACCGGTAACGATGGGAGGCCTGGTTCTCTCGGCAGATTTATTGTAGGGGGCATTGATCCCGTTTTTTGCGTAATCCACGTGGTCCACGTTGCGGACCACGAGGACGTGTGTATGGTAGATGAGCGTCTTCCACGACTGTTCTGTCTACAGCTTTCTCACTTTCCTTGCGTTCGCCGCGGTGGAGTAGCGGTTATGGTGCTCGGCTGCTAACTCAATGGTCGTGGGTTCAATCCCGGCCGGGGCAGTGGAATTTCGATGGAGGCAAAATGCTGGATGCCCGTGTACTGTGCGATCTCGGTACACGTTAAAGAATACCAGATGGTTAAAATTTCCAGAGCCCTTCGCTACGGCGTCTCTCATAATCATGTCATGGTTTTGGGACATACAACGCCAACAATTATTATTATTATCACTTTCCTTGCGTGTCAATGTGTGTTTGTTCGCGGTTACTGCGTTGGTTGAACTCTATCACCTGTGGCACATACCCGCATAACATTAACTCTGGTTTACGGGTATGTGCCACACGTGACTGAGAGAAAGGGTTTCATGACGTACGCGACAGGTATTTTGCGTTATTCATGTCATAACCAGTGAATCGTGTTCGTCATACACTGATCCCCTGCTATGCCAATTATGGTATATTACAAGTTATGGAGGCGACCAGGAGAGCGCCCAGACGTAGGCGGCTAGATAGATAGATAGATAGATAGATAGATAGATAGATAGATAGATAGATAGATAGATAGATAGATAGATAGATACGTAGATAGAAACGGCCAAAGTGCCTGAGGTTCGCTAAGAAATGCTTCGCATTTAAAACTTAGCATAGTGTTGGTTGGTTGAATGGCATATGAATGGTGCTTTCTCGAAGTTGGGCTTGCTTCGGTGCTTCTTTTGGCTGGTGCAGCAGAAGCCACTGCGTGTTATATATTTGTGCTCAGATTGTTTTACAACTAATTAATAGGCTCTGATAATTACAGAAGAGCCCAAATACAGTAGAACCTTGGTGATATGCTCACGGCTCGTATGAATTTCGGGGTGATACGAATTTTTCTGTGGTCCCGGCCAAGTGCCATTAGCCTGCAATGTAATGGAGTACGGTTGTTGTGAACAGATTTTCACCCCGCGACATTTGATATGAACATACGCTACTGCACAGGTAGGAACAGGTGCTGCCCGCACTGTCGCAAAGACGAAATCACTCACGGGCACGGGAACTGCCAGTTTGTCCAAATAGGCCGACCATCAGCGGCGCGTCACATTCTCCAATATTATGCGCGCGCATCTTGGAGGCCCTAATGCGCCTTCATGTGCCTTTGCGTTTAGGTTACAGATGGCGTTGCGCTTTTTTTTTCTTTAACTTGTGGATGTGTGCTGCTGTGCTCGAGGCAGCGTCGTTCTACTGTGTCTACACATACAGTCGAACCCGGGTATATCGAACTCGCAAAAAAAACGTTTATTAGTTCGATATATGGCATAATTCGATATAGGCCCGCTATAGTATTTTGACACAAAGGCACATAACAATAAGAAAAGTACTTTATTAATATGGTGGCTTACTTGCATGCTCTACTTTGGAACAAAATAGTCCTGGATTTTCTTCTGTGTCAACGACTTCGCTGCCTGTGACAGCACGCACGCCTCCACGTTGTCCAACGAGTCGGAGCAGCCTTCCACATTCACGCAATAGCACCGGACCAACGCAAGTGCACTAATCACTTCGGAGGATGTAGGCAATGGGCCATCGTCAATTTCCTTATTGCTGTCGCTTTGGCTCGTGGTCGGCACGACGTCTGCAACGTAGCCCTCATCTTGTAGCTCACCCATGATGGCGACATCATCGTCCGCACTGATGAACTCGTCGAATGTCGATCCGTCGATAGCTCCCGGGAACTCAAGGTGCTCCTTGGAATTTTGTACGCGGTGGTGACGTCGGACTTCTTTTCACCGCGCTTGACCCGATTTATGATTTCGAGTTTCGCGGCGAACGGCAAATTCTGCCTCTTTGCACAAGCCATGACGACAGCGCGCCAATAAAGTTCACAGAGCACCAACAGGCAACACCACCAGCACGGACCACGCTGAATGAGGACTCGAGGAAAACAGGCAGCAGCAGGCACACAAGCATAAAGAAAGAAAAAATGGCGCTCACTTCTACCGCCTCCGCGCCTCGGAGAAAGCACGACGGCCTCTGATTGGCTGTAAGCGCTGCGAACGGGCCAGGATCATTTCTTGCAGGGGGATGTTCGCCCGTGCACAACCGGGCTAAACCACTTTTTCTAGGGTAGCGCCGGCAGTTTTCCCCGCCACCGCGAGGGAAAGCCAACTTGCTGGGGCACTTTTGAGGCACATGGAGTTTGATAGATCGGTTGTCATTGCTATTTTCGTTCGATGTAACAGTAACTTTTGCTATATATTCTGAATGTAAATTTACCGTGTTTAGAAATTGTTCGATATACGGGATAATTTGATATAAACGGGTTGGATATAGTCGGGCTCGACTGTACCTTCCTGTTGGTGCACGCCATGTACTTGCAATCAGACATCCCGTGAAAAGTGGGCGAGGACTGAAAAAGGAAGCGGACGGTCTTGGCAAAGGAGCTAGGCCTCACGACATTAACATGCACGATTGTGGGGGACGCGCACACCTGCCAACTCTCCGATTTGCACGGGAGGTTCTCGAAATTTGAGCAAACTTCCCGATCGTGCGGGCACAGCCATAGATCTCCCAAAAGATAACCCCAACACCACCACGATAAGAAGATAATAACCACAAAGGACAACGGTTCTGGAATTTTCTGGCCGTCATCCGTCACGTGCAAAGCGCTCCTTAAGTCACTCTCGCTGCAGTACTCTGGTGTCATGCGGGAAAGCGCACCAAGATTTGGAAGGAGCTACTACCTATCACGAGTCACAACACATCTGGTTCATTAATTACACACGCGGCGTATATTTACGAGTACAAGTAAGATCGCTGATATCTAAAAACTTCACTGACAATCATTTTGAGCTGTCCATGATAATGCTGTGGCCCTAAGAAACAATAAATGAAAACGTACACCAGCTTTCTCTTGTCACATGCTAATTTTCCGTGTTTTCTGTTGATACGAATATTTTTTGGTGACCCCGCAAGATTCGTATCACCAAGGTTTTATGGGATGCAGTTTCGCAAAAATCAAGTTTTTCATGATTTTCCAACTAAAGCCGCATCCTGCTCTCCGTGTTAAGCAGACATCCGATGGTCAAATCTGTTGACAGCCTACGCTGGTGCAGGAAAAAGTACATTTACTCGCCTAACTTGGAAAAATAATTTCCACAAATTTCGTCCACTTAAACTGGTAGTCCGTATAGCACTATCTATTAAAAGTGAAGTTGTTGCAATTAAAACGTAGATAGACCAAACTAAGGTTAAATGATGGTCTGTTAAATTCAAAAATTTCTTGTATGCGTCTGTTGGAGTGAGAATAGACTGTATTTGGTAGAAACAAGACGTTTAATGCTAAAAGTTTTAATCCATGCATTGCCCACCATTCCCATGTTGAAGTGCTGTAAGTTGACACACGCACCACGTCTTCGTTTACTGACTTCACCGTGAAAGTGTATGGTCTAGTACTGACGTCGTTGCTATCATTCCTTTCAGTACCAAGCCCGGCTATGCGGAGTACTGGAATTGGCGGGAGCACTGGTCGCGCAATGCCCGGTCGGAGGCCTCGCTTCGCCTCTTCATGGCCGACCAGGTCCTGCCTTTCTGGGCACAGTGCGTGCGCTGCCGCAAGTGGCGCCGCCTACCCAAGGGGGACGACCTTACACCAGAGTTTGTTGGGCTCGTTCACCTGTGGCGACATCCCATCGTACGATGACAGCACGGTAGGTGCATTGGCTTAATGCAGATTCTGATGGTTTCTCCATGGGCACTGTAGTTTTCTGTAATTTATGCTAGTGTTGACAAGTATATCTATGAGCTCGATTCTAATAAATTTTTTACACTAGATGGCAGCACTTGTTAATGTTGTACATTTGGTTGATCGAAATCGAGCACTCTGAAAACTTTTGGCTGGCTCTTTCGGCACACCATTCTCTAGCTCTGAGGTCCCACCTCCAACCTCAGAGTGCGACCGAGATCTGATCGTGTGACTCCTTCAGCTTGCATTCTAACATGATGTTGGCCACGGTGGCATGCGGTGGTGTGCACACACGTTTTGTTTGCAACAGAAAACCCAGTGGTGTGTCCTCATCCAGCCTCCGATTACTCTAGTTTGCAGCTGTACGTTCAGCTCGGACGCGCTTCCTTTGGATCGAATCAATAGCAGGCTCTGCATTGTTGCAATCCATGTCGTAGCATGGTAGCACCCACCCATGTACTGTTAGTGCCCCTGTATGTGTTCGCTGAGGGAGCAGAGTTGCTCATAAGTCCGCCATTTCGTTCCAAAGCTGTGTGGTAAGGACGCTACATTCACGTTCAGGAGCCAAACTTAGCATGCTGGTGCAAGCGTATCCACCTTTTGCACTGGTATGGTAGTGCCACTATTCTACACTTGGCAACTAGCGGAACAGAATGCACATGTTTCTTAGTGCCGTCGTGTTCATAAGGTTGACTTCTTAGTGGTACAGTGGAACACTTGACGTCATTTTGTACCACATGATTGTTCAGGGAGTAGCGGTGCAAGTAGAACGCTATTGTCAATGCCATTAAATGTAGTCTCTCTATTGATCGGTTACTTGAGTGCCTTTGTCAGAAACACGCTTTCTTGCACTCTACATTTCTTGGAAATTCGGTAAAATTTGCGCCGTTGCCCACATTATGGGAAAGGTTAAAAAAGTGGTTTGCTATTGCATAGTAAGTAATAGTGGACCCTTTTTGTTGTGGTTGTTGTCAACATTGATCTTGTGTGTACACATTCTGTGTGCTTCTGTTTTTCTCTCGCAGGAAGACACAAAGACGGACGACTGCTCGGTGCCTGAAGACCCGGTGAGTCATGCATGATGGTATTTCCCTGCAGCTTTAACTGTTATATTCTCTACTTCCTGCATAACTCGCTTTTCATCCTTCTTTCTTTCCTTTGCTGACGCATTGTGCCGTTCATGTTGCAGTTTTTGTAGAAGACGTGGTTCCTCCAGGTAAATGTACTGCATTGTTGCTTGCAAACACTTTTATTAATGGACTCGGGAGAGATACAGTAGAATCTTGGTGATATGAATTTTGATTTGGCACGAATTTGTAAAATTCCCTGTCTGAAATTCATTGTGTTCAGTGGGCCAAAATTACAATGTTTCGCACACTCTTCTACATTGCATTGGGTGATACGAACTTGTGTGCTGAAACTGTCTAGCAACGGCCGACAGCAGCATGCTCCAGAGGCTAGGAAACTACGCACGCAGCCAGCACACACAGAGTCAAAACTGTGCTTATCGGTTGCCACAACCACAGTGGACAAACCCGCTGTCACTATTGACACTATCATGTGTGGCGACAACAAAAATCCTAAAGTACACGCACATCCAACACTCACAGAGTCAAGGTGAGGCTGCTTTCCACAACTGCTATAGACAGAACAGTGGTAGACGTGATCATAGATAGCAACAGTGCAGTTCGGAAGGCAATTGTATGGCCAGCGCACAGGGTTTGAAAATGGGACTACTGTTTGCGAGAACTGCTGCGCACGAAACTGCTGTCGCTGTTGGCGCAATCATCGATAACGACCATGTAGCTCTGGTAGAGCACTGCACGGGCCCGGGCCGGCCCGAAAGCCCGGGCCCGGCCCCCGGGCCGGGCCGGGTAAGGGATTGTTGGATCGGTCCTGGGCCGGGCTCGGGCCCGTGATCTTCGGGCTCGGGTCGAGCTCGGGCCTGAGCCAGGCCCGTATAAGGCCCGGGTCTCATACGTATCTGTATAATCACGCTGCGGACACCCGACACGTCACGTCGACGGGGATCGCTAAAGAGGCCGCCGGCTGGTTCACTTCGGCGCTCTAATAGACAGTTGTTTTTGGAAGCCCTTAGTCCGGTCTCGCTTTTAAGGCGTAACATTTTCAAAGATCGAAGGCGGTCACACGAAGACGACGAGACAGCCATCTTCAGGGAACAGCGAGGACGGTGGCTCGCTCTCTAACGGGTGTGCCTCGCTTTGACAGATCTATGGCACTGCGCGGTGGCGGTGACTCGGGGAAAAAGGGTGGGACAAAGAACGTTCTTGTTTTGAACACGAAAACGTTGTGCACGTTGGGTGCAGTTGCCTGCCGAGGAGTCAACACGACAGCTTTAATTTATGTAACGCTGCCCAGCCTAGTGTATTCCTACCAGAAGCAGCTAGAGCACGTTTTTTTTTAATTGCATTGTGCAATAGATGAAGTTTGCAGACTTGCTACTTTTACTCAGCAGCCCTAGCTCGTATGCAATTGATGTAAAACTTAAACTAAAAATGTCTGACATGTTTTTTTTTTTTTGTTTTTTTTTTTCAGTTTATGGAGGTATATTTTGTAGTCGTTCTTTGAAATGCAAAAATAAGATTGCGTGGTTAGCACTGCGTGCGTACATGAAACAGCCAGCTATGACTCCAATTATATTTTATATTGCCCTGCAATTATTTCGCAAGAGTGTTACGGGCGTAATTAACCGAAAGTATACACAGTACCAGTGAAAGTCGTGACACTGAAAGAAGTTCCCAAAACAATCTCTAGAAAATATCTTGTGTGTGGCAGGTACTTCACAATAACCGAAGGTTAGACAGTGCCTCCTTTATGCTCAAGGCATAACTAGCTGAAACGGGTCGGGTCGGGTTGGGCCGGGCCGGGCCGGGCCCAAACCTTTCAGGCCCGGGCCGGGTACGGCCACATTTAAGAACACCGGGCCGGGCTCGGGCGAGCAGGAGCATGGCGTTTCCGGGCCGGGCCGGGCCCGGGCCGGAAAAATCGGCCCGTGCAGTGCTGTAAGCTCTGGAGGTATGTGGCCAATGCAGCGGTAGATTTAAGGCAGTAAAGTCGTAAAAAGGCACGAAGGCGGCATGGAAGCTGCGCACAATGACTGTTGTGAGGAAATACACAGTCATTTGGCAATCATTCTTGGCAGTCAGCCTGCCATGATTATGTCGCAATGCTTTCCACTCAACACGGTGCCACTCTTATCATCCACCACTCGTCCACTGTTCACGACCAACTGGCCCCGTTGATAATGCGGGCAGGGTTTCGCTTCGACCAGTGACGAAGCATCTAAAGAAGTAGTGTGAGAAATTGCATTGCTACAGAATTGTGGCCACGAACTTTCCAAGCCACAGGTAAGCGCACGTGTAAGCGGCATGGTGTTGACAAAGCTCAGGCGCGTTCACTGTCAGTCACATTCAAAGATACGGTTGAACCCACTTATAACAATACCAGTTTTAACAATATATCGGTTATAACAGTGAGAAGCTCCTGCACAGTCAACTTGAAATAACCTGCTTGCAGCGATGCTTGCATGCCACATTATCGGTTATAACAATGAATTCTGGCTGTTGGGTGTCTGTGCCGACAGATAATGGAACGCGAAATCCTTGAAAAGAAAGAAGAAAACGAGAAGTTCAAACTGCTGAACCCTCACTTACAACTCCAATGTCCCCCAGTGCCCCTTCGGATTCGTGTTATGCTTTACCGCATGGGGCCGTGGCATTGCAGCAAAGCTGACTTTTGAAATATGCTGCGGCACGGGAGTGGCGGTGGCTTCTGTTTGTGCACTTTCGGACATGCAGTTTGAGAAAAAAGATTGAGACTGAAGAGTTTCAGCATACGAAACTTCAGACATTGTCATACATTGGCCGTATGAGGGTTGTGGCGGTCCCGTGAAAGCGTCCAAATTTTCAAGCGTGTCCAAAAAATCGGTAGCTTAGTCATCCTTGTCACTGATGCCTGTTGCTATATCCCATCCGATTATATAGTTTTCTCACAACAGCCTGCTGTCCCCTATTTTGATTTTTTTTCGTGCAATTCGTTTATAGCAATTATCGGTTATAACAACGAAATTTTCATGGCACTTGAGTATTGTTATAAGTAGGTTTGGCTGTACTTTCCTCTTCACAGTAGCCCACGTGACTGGCACCAGATGCGTCGATGAGCGTTGGCTATTACGGCACTGTCGTAAGATGAGGCAGCATGTTTGGCACTGTGCCAACAATTCCTTCGCTCGTAGATGCAATTATGTCTTACACTAGTCACTCGAAATTTACATTATCCGGGTAGTGATGACGTGAGGACACAGCACACAAGTTTTGTTGGATGGGCACTTGTTGAATAAAGTTGCTTATGTTCTGGCAGTTCCGGTATTTCAGACTCGCGTTCCTGGCTTTTCACGTTCCTCTTCAAGTGCAAATTATCGGTCAGCAACTGTATTCACACGTCTGGTGGAGCGGCAGAGTACTGCAGAAACCGTGCGGTTGCTTGTATCCTCATCTACTACCGCCGGCTTTGCGCAGAACGCTGCAGCCGCCATGCAGCCCGAGTGGATCTGCACGCTGACACAGCCACCGTTTCTCATCAGCTCCCCGGCGCAACAGTTCCTGGGCGACTACTTTGCCGACGGGGTTGGGATCAGCCCTTCCTCCGAGAACCCCAAGGGTGAGACACATTTCATTTCTTGTTAAAAATGCCGCAAGTTAGCCCCTCTTCATGCCCTAAAGAGCATAGTTGCAGAACTTCCAATTGCCGTCACGTGCTGTAAGGTGATGACGTCACCTGATCAGAAACATCGCGTATGAAGTTGTTGGTAGAGCAGCACGTCACTGTTGGCTCTTGTTCTGGCAGTAGTGGTGCTGGCAAAATAGAAAAGCAAAGTGGCACAGCATGGGCCCCACAATAACACGGGACAACCACTGACATCAACAAAATGGCGATACTTGTGGAACCCCAGGCAGAACCTTTGACTTTCATTCAAATTTTGGCATTAGTGCGATGTCATGTGTGACGTTTCTGGTCAGGTCACATGACTGTCTTGCATGTGACTGCAACCAAAACGTGGGCTGTTGCGGTTTTTCGCATATGGAAATGCGCTGCAAGGCCAGGCATGTTTAGTGGGGTTCAGCTGACGTCCTTAAAGGGACTCTAAAGAGAGGAGCTACCGTATTTATTCGAATATAGGTCGACCTTTTTTTCCCAAAAATGTTGCCCATAATCAGCTATCGACCTATATTCGTGACCAAAGAATCTCGACCTATATTCGCGATCAAAGCGACCAAAAGCACCGCACCTATGCCATTCAACTGCCGCGCCTGCTGTTCTTCAAGCAGTTCCTGCTACATACGCACATTATATACCATAAAATCTGGTATAAAAACCGTACCCGTTCGCCTTTTCCGACTAAGTAACTAAGAAAAAAAAAGTAATTTGTGCAATAGCTGCACACCGCCTTTCAAAGCCCCCGCAAAATGCAGCCGCTCCGCCATGTTTGCGCTGGAACCCGTGATTTCCCTAGGTAGGCCGTGAAGTCCCTAGCCCCCTAGCCGTGCTGCCTGCCGACGTGCAGCCGCACTGGCACTGGCCTAAGGCCTCACTCTTTGTTTGTTGTTTGATCTGACGTGACGGTTCGCATTTGCAAATGCGCGGTTGCGACGGTGTCACGTCGGTAGCGCTACACAGCTGACTTCAAGCGTCAAGTGATACTTTTTGCCGAGAATTCCAGCAATTGTGCCGCTCAGCGCGAGTTCGACGTAAAAGTTGATTAGGGGTTGGCGGAAGCAGCGGGACCGACTGTTCGCGTGCAATGGATGGCGTCGTGCTTTTCGCGGCCCAGCAACTGGCAGGCATGACGCTCTTGAAAAAGAACTGAGGCTCCGGGCGTCAAGGAGGCCCTGCAGAAGGCCAACAGACCTGGTCGTCATACCGCTAGGTATGACGTCCCGGCTACATTAAGGACCGGGTGGCGAAGAGTTACAAAGAGTGGCTTGAAGGAGGATGCTGCAATGACACCGACGGGACGCCGCGAGAAGGGCTTCCCTCAATGAAGTTGCGACGTGGGTGAAGGACGCGCGGAAAGACTTGCCAGCGGAAATTATCGTGACTGGCTTTAAAAAGTGCTGCATTTCCAACGCAATCGATGGCAGCGAAGTCGACGTCATTTGGGATGCCGAGGATGCCTGCGAAGAATCCGACAACCTTCCTTGCACATCTGACGAACATGACACTCCCGGCAGCGACTAGGGCGCTAAGTTAATTGTAAATAAAGGTGTGCTATGTTTCAATTTTCCTGTTTCTAAAAAAAAAAAAAAACATGGGTCGACCTATTTTCGAATATTTTTTTTTATTTCTGGTAGAGTGCTATAAGTAGGGGTCGACCTATATTCGTGCCCGACCTATTTTCGAATAAATACGGTATTTCGAATGCATTAGCACCTTTCAGAATAACAAGGCACTCATTGCCCTGAAAAGCTTGGTAAACAATAAAATGTGCAAAAAGGAAAACACAAGTGGCGATACCACAATGCAGTTTTTGCACCAACTCTGTGACATCGTAGATATTGAGGGTGTGTGTTAGGGCCCACATAATTCCTTGTCGGTAAAAATGAATGTCACCATGTTCTAAGAGAACCATAAATTTACCTGAATACAGTCGAACCCGGGTATATCGAACTCGCCAAAAAACGTTTATTAGTTCGACATATGCAGTGATTCCACTCCTGCGCCAACTGCGCCAAAGTGCGCCAAATTGTATTTACTGCGCCATCCTGATAATATCGACGAAATTTGCGCCAAACTGCGCCAAAGTCTCGGGTTTGGGGGCGTCTATCACCGGCAATCGCACCGCCGGCGCGTCAGAACATGTGCAGCTCGATCTTGGGGCTGCCAATAAAGTCGCAATCATGGACCAACAATTATTCCGCTGAATAAATAGCGCATGCGTTCCGAGTAAGCCACGATGCCATGCACGGTGCCGACGCAGCTTCTGTTCTGCAAGTCGGCTCGACAGCAAAACGCGCTCTCCGCAGAGGCTCGTGACGTCTAGGCCTATCGGTAGCGAGAAAGTGCGACGGCGATTCATCGGCGGACGTCGTCTGTTCCAGAAACGCTGCTGATAGCTCGTTTCAAGCGTCGCACGGCACGTAAGGAAAGCAATGTTCAGTAATAACTACATGAGTGCCGCTAAAATGTCTGTCACTTCTGTTTCCGGACATCGCGGAATGAAATCTGTGATCGCTCGCAGTAGATATATGGGACAATATCGAATTTTCCTTGCTTCGCGTTTATGGAAGAGCACGCGAACGGTGGAAACGCGTTGACACTTTTCCTCAGATATACTTTATCCATGGATCTTCATCCAGAACAGCTTTTTCGTAATTCCTTCCGCCAGCACGTCCGAGTTTGTAATCACTCTGCGGTAAATACCCCCTAAAAGGCCCTGCTTTTTCAAGCTCACGTGCTAGGGTATCAATTCGAATTTTTTGCTTGCTTTTTTAAAAAAATCACAGCATATCCACGGAGTGAATGATGATGAGTGGGCGAAGCTGCGGAGGTTCATCGGTAAACCGTGAATCTTCCGTGAATTCTGCCCAGTACATCATCACCGACGTGAGATAGGGCGCGTTTATACTAAAGGTTCGATGAGTTATCACGACTTGCAGCTCACTTTAATTTTACATGTACGCTGTGAATTTTCATTGTTTAGAAAACCATTGCTTTAGAAAACATCTGGCGTCTTTCGTTAAGCAGCTGGCGTCTTTTCCTCTTGCTTTAGAAACATCTGGCGTTCTTCCGTTTTGCTTTTACCAGACATCTGGCGTCTTTCGTTGGTTTATTTCATCAATCAACAGCGTTTTGAACAAAATTGTTATTGATTAATCACGCACAGGAGAAATCTCACCAGGCACTACCTTGGAGGTAAAGAATGGCTGCTAATGGGAATGAGAGACAGAAGAAGTCGGCTTTTAGCTACCGCTGCGAATTTTTTATTGTTCAACAACGCACGGGAAAAATCTCCCACCAGCACCACCTTGGAGGTCAAGACGTAAGACTGGTTACGGACTACGACTACGACTACGAGGGACGAACGGGTGCCGCCTTAAGGAGCTTCGCCCCTAAAATGTCATCTCATTAGTAAAATCATATCTCCTGGTCGGAGCAGCCGCAAATGCGCAGCTATCAGTAGCGGGCCCTTCGCTGACGGCCCACAGTGAAGCGGCTACGCCATGTTACACGTCCGCCCCTCACTTTCGGGGGTCAATAGCTAACGGTTACAAAAACTCAGTTTCGCTTAAGAGCGAAGCAATGAATGCGATACCAAAAAATTGTATTGTGAAACGAAGTTAGACTAGCAGCTAACTCTTTTGGATCCGATCTCGCGTAACTCAACAAAACGCTGGTTTAAGGGAATATGGCCCCTCCAGGCACCGAAGCGTTTTCTTGCTCTGAGTTCTCTAAACGCGAAGTAAGCGTTGAGAGCACAGCAAGTTTACGAGCCGTCTCCTGATGCCTCGAGATAGCGCGCGCGCAAGCGACTGCGCCCTTCGAGAGATGCCCCCCCCCCTCCCTTCCGCTCCCCTGGCGTCCCTTCATGCTCCTTACGAAAGACGGGCGGGGCGTTTCCTCTCTGTTTGATGAGCAATCGACGCAGGCCCGCACGCGGGAAGATGTTATCTCATGGGCTGTCCGTGCGGCGGAGACAGACGGCCGCGTGTCCGTGCGGCGGAGACAGACAGCCGCGTTCGTCGCCAGCGCTCGCGAGCTTTTACCTGCGGCTAGAATAAGCGTGGTGATGTTATTAATTTGGACTTTATACGGAAAATTACGGCAACAGCGACGGCAAAAATCCGCCGAGAGTGTCCATATAATTGCTATCGCAAGGGTCAATGTACGGGGCAGATTTTGCGCCCCCCACTGCCCCCCCCTGTGCGCACGCCTATTCTCCTGAGATGATTTTTTTCATGAGATTTGCAATGAATCGAAATATTTCTAGCCTTCATAAGATCCGCATAATAATACTCAGGTGCTTGAATGTTAATGCAATATGCTTCTGTATTGCACTCCAGGATGTAAAATTCGCTGCTCCAAAGTGCTCCCAGATGCAAAATTATCTGCTCCAAAGTGCTCCAAGATGAAAATTTTGCTGCTCCAAAGAGCTCCAAAACTGAAATTTTGCTGCTCCAAAAATTGCTCCAAATCAGAAGTCCTCGGTAGCATCACTGTATATGGCATAATTCAATATAGGCCCGCTATAGGATTTTGACACAAAGGCACATAACAATAAGAAAAGTACTTTATTAATATCGTGGCTTACTTGCGTGCCCTACTTTAGAACAAAATAGTCCTGGATTTTCTTCTGTGTCAACAACTTCGCTGCCTGCGACAGCACGCACGCCTCCACGTTGTCCAACGAGTCGGAGCAGCTGAGGCTGGAACCTTCCACATTCACGCAATAGCGCCGGACCAACGCAAGTGCACTCATCACTTCGGAGGATGTAGGCAATGGGCCATCGTCAATTTCCTTATTGCTGTCTTTTTGGCTCGTGGTCGGCACGACGTCTGCAACGTAGTCCTCATCTTGTAGCTCACCCATGATGGCGACATCATCGTCCGCACTGACGAACTCGTCGAATGTCGATCCGTCGATAGCTCCCGGGAACTCTGCCAGCTCGCTCCAAACTTCGGCAGAAACACCTGCGGTGTTTTCAGTGCTGTCATCGGAATTTGGGGTGTCATCACCAGGCATGCGGAAGCCGGCATGCCTAAAGCAGTTCTGGATCGTCTCCTTCGTGACATCTGCCCACGATCTACTCAACATAGAAAGAGCTCCGAGCAAGTCGATCTTAAGCTCCCTGCCGACACGAAGGTTCACAGAGCACCAACAGGCAACACCACCAGCACGGACCATGCTGAATGAGGACTCGAGGAAAACAGGCAGCAGCAGGCACACAAGCATAAAGAAAGAAAAAATGGCGGTCACTTCTACCGCCTCTGTACCTCGGAGAAAGCACGACGGCCTCTGATTGGCTGTAAGCGCTGCGAGTGGGCCAGGATCATTTCTTGCAGGGGGGTGTTCGCCCGTGCACAACCGGGTCTAAACCACTTTTTCTAGGGTGGCGCCGGCAGTTTTCCCCGCCACCGCGAGGGAAAGCCAACTTGCTGGGGCACTTTTGAGGCACATGGCGTTTGATATATCGGTTGTCGTCGCTATTTTCGTTCGATGTAACAGTAACTTTTGCTATATATTCTCAATGTAGATTTGCCGTGTTTAGAAATTGTTCGATATATGGGATAATTTGATATAAACGGGTTCGATATAGTCGGGCTCGACTGTATATCAAGTTTATATATATCTCACCAATGTAGGTGAGATAAAAAACAAAAAAAGACATTGAAATTTGTGACATCACACTGACACTGAGGTTCTGGGGTTTCGGTGCAAAATTCAAGAAATGATACTTTGACCTTTGTCTGCTTGTCTAATAATGAACCTGTGATGTCACAATTGATGACAGTACTGTTTATCCTGGTGTTTCACAATAGCATCCCTTTAAACCTTGATGCAGTGAAAGCAGATGTAATGAAATAATAAGTACGCATAGTAGTTAGCCGTTCTAAAAGTTTCACGCCCATGTTGGCACATTTACGTACACACATTGTGAAAAACAATGCAATGACGGCTGAGGGGTATGCCATTGTCCCCAGATTTGTTGAAGTCAAAAGCAAAGCATCGAGTGGAGCACATCGTGTGGAGACCAGCTTGGCCGTGGCTTGACTTGATTTGACTTGATGTGCGGCCTTTTTCTTTAATACTTTGAGGAGTAGTTTGCAGCATTCTCATTGACCAGAACCTGAATGAACTGAGAAAATACGCATTAAACGGAACATGACGGGACCAGGAAAATATGCTCCGTTTAGCAGGAGTCCCATTTACTGAGAGATGAACAGGGCTGCAGAATACAGGTACAAAACCAGCCATATTAGAGGCAGCTGTTCCGCTTAAGACTTCCGTTTGCTGGCAGTCCACTGTATGGTCTTCCTTTACTGAGACATGCTCATCAGTTAAATGAAAAGCCAACCAAATTAGAGGCAGTTTCATCTAAGAGGCAATTCCTTTAAGGGGGCAACGGGGCTTTGACATAAAGTGCTTTATTATTGAAGTTAGCAGGATGAAAACTGTTGTGATTGTGTATTTTCATGTGCTCATATTAGATATGAGCTCAGTTTTCCTGTACACCATACTATGAATTTTTAAATTAATTATTCAGGAAAACTTCATTTGATCACATTCCTAATGAACTGGCTGCTTAGATCTTGCTGAATGAAATCTCGTTGGATTCTACAGATGCCAATGTGTGCAACGTGGTTAATTTTGTGGTTCTAGCTTTCCTAGGACAAAAGTTTTGAATCTCCAAAGTCCTCATTTGAATCTGAGGAAAAGGACTTTTCTTATTTCACCCTTTTAAAAGTTTATAACTTCCCAAAGTAGCATATTGCATCCTCTGGCACTTATTCAACATTCAGCTTTTCAGCAAGACCAAAATGACCAACATTAAATGCACCAAAACTGAGAAAGGCTTTTCAGAAGATTGTAAGGTTACAAAAAAAAAAAAAACGAGACAGAAAAAATACCCACAACAAAGCTGCATCGATAGCTGATTTGATATAAAAAGCTGTTATGGCTAAAATAATGATCTAGGATGCATGAAAATTGTTGAGGTTATGCATCAGTACTGGCAGAGTCCAAAAATAACAGTTACAAAAAATCAGGGTTTCTTTTTTCTGTTTTGGAGCCAAAAAGCAGCTTCCCCTTTTTATCGATACCTGTTTACCGAGATTTTCCTGTACTAAAATGAGATACTAAGGCCTGAGCATTGTCTCTCATCACTTTCTTCATGCAGTGGGTAGACAACGATCTCATTAGGTCTGTTGGCCACTATGCTGCCTTTAAAATTTGTTGACATAGTTTAGTGATGACCCCATTTGATTCTTGTCTTAGTGCCCTCATATACTCCATGTGAATGTTGTCTGGCCCACTTGCATTACCTTTAGGTAGTTGCTGTACGACCCATTTTACTTAATATTTTAAAGCCGCTGGTTCTTCTCCACACTCGGCTCTTCCTTAGTTTCATTTTCCTTAAACAGATTTCCAGTGAATTCCCTCCAGCTTTTCTTTGTGCCTACTCCACTCGTGATATGCTTTCATTCGTGTTAGTGACTACATTAAGTTTGGGTCAGAAAACTCCTGCCATTTCCTTTACTTTGTTGAGGAGGTCCCTTGTTCCTCCCTTCAGATTGCTCTCCTTGACTTCTTCACATTGGGCATTTAAATATTTGTTAACTGTTCGAAAAATGTTTGAGTATTTGCACGACCCTCCTTCGTATTGACCATTCAGTTGCCCCGTACGCTGTTGCTTGTAGAGTGCAGTGAGACTTGTTGTTGTCTTCCCACAGCTCCCGAGAAAAGCACACGGCAACAAAATGGCAACAGTGATACGACCACCACCAGCACCTCTGAATGCTATCTTGAGCCAGGTGAGGCTTCTGCGCTGCACGAGTTCTTTTGAGCCAGAAAACTGGAAAAATTGGAGTAAAGTTGTTCCTCGTAATACCTATAATACTTATATTACCGTATTTACTCGAATCTAACGTGCACCTTTTTTCCAGCAAAACGAGTCCAAAAATCGCATGCGCGTTAGAATCGAGTACCGAAAAAACAAACTCTGTTATCGTATTGCCATCGGCATTTCAAAATGGCCGCCTCCTAAGCACCTTGGCAATTTCTGCCATTATTGTTTCAGTTCGTACGTGTGCTGAGGAGATTGTCATCCTGTTCTGCGTTCGCATCGACTGCATGGAAGTGCCGACTCCAAATACTCGACGAGTGCACCACGATGCAGCATTTAAAGGAATAGTTATTACATGTGCTGAGACGGGCGGAAATCGGGCCGCATCGTGGTCGTTCGGAGTTCCCGCAACGTGCGTGCGAGACTGGCGCAAATAGAAGCAGAAGATTTTTTACAGCAAAGCTTCATGAAAAGGTTTCAGTGGACCAAGGCAGGGCCGGTTTCCCGAAATCGAAGAGCGTTGACAGCGACGAGGAATTGTCCGACAGCGACGAGGACTGATCCATTACGCGACTCATATCGCTGCCGTAGTGGTGACAGTTTTAGCGGAAGGCCCGCTTTTTCACTTTGTGTTTTACTTTTTTGAAACTTTTGTTCTTTAAAACCCAAATACTTGTTTTTATGAATGTGCGAAGTTTGACTCCTACGGACTTTTTCGTTCTTTTCTCTCACGTAAAAATGGGTGCGCGTTACAATCAATGTATTACTTTTGTTTTTGTTTTTTCTGGTGCGCGGAAAACGGGTGCGCGTTACAATCGAGGGCGCGGTAGAATCGAGTAAATACGGTATTCTTAATATTAGTTGTGTTCTCATTTTTATTTTAATTATTCATAAATAAGCAATGCATCTACACCTATAGAAAATATATTTTTGTCAATTTATGCTAACTAAAAAAATTCGGCTAATTCTTTTTTCTAAATAAGTCACTGCATTTTTAAACTACAATTTAAAAATTCGACCCTGTGAAGTCAGATTTGGTAAAATATTTGACCGTCAAAGGCTTAGGGGGAAACGCGGCAATGGGAATGGTCATTATGGTCAAAATTTCATATTGTTTGACTTCCTATTTCTTGCAATCCTTGGTCCTTATTTTGCTCATGAAATATATTACCTCATTAATTCGAAGGCCTCGGGAATGTGAAAAATATTCCAATTAAGCGCGATTCCCAGTTATCCGAAACAACATGGAATCACAGAAATCAGCCAGAAAACGTGATATATGGAAGTCACAATTTTATTGTGTCAAGTCCGCCTACTTGGAGAAAAATTCCTCCATGCGTGACTGACGCGTTCGGTAGTTCCCAGCACTGAAAGTCATATTTTCCAGCCTGTCAATGAGGCGCAGCGTCTCAGCCTCGCCGCCGTTGCACTTGACAAAGCTGCGCACAACACTCAAGGCATCGATGACATCCGCCAAAGGAGGTGCTCGGGAGGGCTCGTCATCGCTGTCAACATTAGAGGCCGAATCGGTCGATCTCGCAGCTATCTCGCAGCTATCTCGCTGTCGATGTCGGCGTAACACGTCTGCACTGTGCACTCGACATTTGCATACTCGGAGAATCCAATTGGAGTGCACTCCTCGTCCTCCGCGTGCAAAGCCTCATATCGAGCGCAGAGAGTCTCCCCTTCTTCATACGGGCAAGTGACAGCGGTGACAGCACACTCAGCAGAGGTTGCCTCTTCTTTCACAAAACTGGCGTGCTCAAAACACCGTCGAATAATGGTGGCCTCCACCTGCCTCCATGCGTGAACAATGAGGCAAATACCGCCGAGGAGCTCAATGTTATACTCCTTTCCGTTGTCATAGCAAAGGAGCATTCGCTTCAACAGATTGTAGCGATATATTTTCCTGGTATGATGTATGACGCCCTGGTCCATCGGCTGCGATAGCGACGTCGTGTTCGGGGGTAGAAAGACCAGCCTGATTGCCTGCGGGTTCTGAATGTCGCGTGAGCTGGGCAATTACCGACGACGAACAAAACGCTGCGCCCTGCGGCCGCAAACTTGCGGTCAAGGTGCCGCACGTATTCTTCAAAGAGCGCAGCCGTCATCCAAGCTTTCTTGTTGTTTTTATAGATCAGGTCATCCTTGGATGGCAATCGTGCATTTTTGAAACAACGTGGCTTTTCCGTCTTCCCAATAACAAGCAGTGGTAGCTTGTGCTCACTGCACATGCTTGCACCAAACAAAACAGTGATTCTATCTTTGTTCTGTTTCCGCCCCTTAATGTCTGCCTCCTTCAAAGCGAACGTCTTCGTAGGCAACATTTTGTAGAACAGAGCAGCTTCATCAAGGTTGTAAACATCTGCTGCTTCGTACTTGGCGAGTAGTGGAGCCAAGGTGTGCTGCTTCCAGCCGTCGACAACAGACTGATCCGCGCTGCCACTCTCACCACAAACAGTCACGAATGTCAGGTTGTTGCGCTCCTTAAAACGGCAAAACCATCCATTGCTGCATTTAAACTCAGAATGTCCAAGTTGCAGCGCCAGCTGGTTGGCCTTCTCACGCAATATGGTCCCATTCACAGGAAGGTGTGCTGCGTTGGCTTTCTGCAGCCAGTCGATCAGAGCTGCTTCAACGTCGGCATACGTAGGCTGGCGTACTCGTGTACGCTTTGACAAGTGCGTCTTGCTGTAAGCATCGAGAATTTTCTCCTTATTCTTGATGTTGCACAGCGTTGACAGAGGCACGTGGTGCTTTTCGGCGAGAGCCGTTTTCGACGCCGTTGACTTGCTGGCCTCTTCAATTAAGCACACCTTTTCATGCAGGGACAAGCTCTTGTACTTCGGCATCTTCCTTCCAAGCACACCTCAGTCAACCAATTCACAGGGAAGACACTCAAGCGGAGACAGGAGACAAACAGAGCAGTCGCACCAAATTGCACAATGCTCGCCAGCCGACATCCAAATGACACAAAGACTCCACAAAACATTCACTTCGCTAGAGTGGCTAACATCGCTGTTGAGAAGATAATGATCATGATCGCAACCGCACGCATCGCCGTCTGGCAATTGCTCAAACATGGTGTCTATGACGTATTTCCGGTAAAAAAAAAAAGCATGGCCTTCGAGATCCGTACATCAAAAAAAAAAAAGCATATGTTTTAGTTACAGCCTCCGAGATTCGCAACACCCTTTGCATATCTCGAAAGTCGCGGCCAAATGTGCCAATTAACCGGGAAGTGGCAGACTGGCTGTACCAATTATCCGGTAAAATTTACATGTAAAAATTTGGGACCGCGCAAACCATACAAATTATCTGGGATTCCCAATTAACTGAGTAAAAATTGCCGAGGTTTTACTGTAAGTGGTACAAATCAAGGAAGCAGTGCTTGATTAGTATGTTTTCATCAAAAGCCACGAGAAAATTTGGCTTCAGAAGGTGCTGCTGTGATGAAAATTCCACGGCTTTCCCTCAGCGCAGCACGGCCATCTTGGCATTATCGTAAAGATGAGAAATCTGAGCTCACGATAGCCACAGCACCGTATTTCTTCAGCGAAAAGTAAAACCAGCAAAAGTGAGTGAAAAAGAGCAAAAGTGTCATTGCGATTGGTCACAGTAGTCACGTGTGTGGGTACATGGCGCGCTTCTGTTGGCTGTCGTAAATTTAAGCAGCCCCTTTCAAGCGCATTGGAGCAGCAGCAAGCTGCATGTTTGTTCATTCCATATTGATTGCACTAGTTGAGTGCATGTGTGTTCTGTGATGAGCCCAAGAGGATTCAGATTTTGAATGGGCTAGACATATAGAAAATGACAAAAGACGTGGAATAAAGGGTGAAAGCTCTACACAGACGCGGCACGACCGGCGCTTGTGGAGGATTGTGACAGCATGTCTCCATGTGATGTCACGACACCATCATGGGCCATGTTGACAGCACGTATGGCATTGACAGTGCGCCCACATTTATTGTTTTCAACGTGTTGGCACGCAGTCATAACCCTCATTGGCAACGTGACATCGCCAACTGTGATGTTTGCGTGTCAAATATTCAATGGCGAATTTCGCTCCCCAATGAGATTGTGTGACAAGAGGAGATGTGAGCAAACGCTTTCAATGGTCTATCAGCTAATCTGGCAATAAAGCGGAAATTTCAGCTTTTGAACAATGACGAAAGGGACGACACCGTAGTTCCTGAGGCATCTTTTTTTTTTTTTTTTTTTTTCGCAAACAGCTTGATGCTGAATAAGCGGCTGTGTAAATTTAACTGCAATTAGTGCAGGAAGGTCCCATTTCGGTTTGGAACTGGACACTGTCTTCGGGCTAACAACAAAAATAATATGGAACTGTTTCGTGAACACTTTGGTTTAATAAGTAAAGAGCGGTCCTCTCCAAGATGTGTCAGTCCTCAGTAGATAAACCCTTGCGAAATGAACATTTGTGCTATGAAAGCTAGTCTATTGGCAAAAATCTAGCTGCCCTGAACGATAAATTTCCCACATTGACATTTCACGTAGAGGACTGTATCGTAAGCCCCATGCATAGTCACCCTGCCACTGCATCAGCAGCCACAATAGAGGCTGAAGGTGCAGAGAAGCTGCATCAGATCTTTAGATGTGCCCCTGAGAATGTACTAGAGACATCATTCATGATGACAGAGGGCCACACAAACCCATTCGGTGTTATGCTGGCCTTGTCTTGGACCACTGTGTCCTCTCCAACTACTGCTATGGCTGTGCTGTGGGGCCAAAGCCTTAAGGCAGCGGTTACGTGGAGTGATATGAAGAACACGAACTACGGTGCCAAAAAAAAAAAAAAGAAAAAGGAAACAGGCATATGCAGAGTAGATGAAAACATTTGCAGCAAAAACCACGTCGCAACGGTCCCTTAAGAAACACCATCTCTTCTATGCAGATGTCTTTTGCGATGGGCACATTCGTACGTATATGCCCTCAGTGAGGATAATGTGCGTGGTTTCATACCCATACAAAAGCAAGAATGTGTAAATCATGTGAAAAAAAGAATGGGCACAGCTTTGTGCGACCTTGTAAAGAAAATAGAGCAAGGACTGTGAGTCGTGCATGATTGGAAGAGGCTGCCTGACACGTGGCTTAATTCAGAAAGTTGCAAATTATTATGGGCGGGCCATCAAAAGCAACTCTAATGATGAGCCTGCCATGAAAAATGCCATCATGGCTACTTCTCGCCGTATAACGTCGACTGATGATGAGCCACACCACAAGCACTGGAGTGAACTCTTGATGCAAGTTCAGTTCTTTAGCAGCCTCAGGGGAACCAGCACCTGCACATATTTGGGCAGCGCTCCTGCCTATATGAAAATGCCTTTCACCAAGTGAACTCCTGAAAAGATGCCAGTAGGTCAAATCTTGCAACGCCATGAGTCACTCATAAATGTGATTTGGTTGACCCAGTCAGAAAGCCAGTTTGCCTCCCTCGTGAGTGTCGAAAGTGCTGTGGCAGATGCACTTTGCTGTTTCAACGCTGGCTGCAGAAAAGCACTGCAAGAAATTACTCTACAGCTGCAGTACATTCCAGGAATGTGTTCACTGCAGCGGGCTGCTGATAAAGAATGCACGCAAAAAGGCAACCACCCTGCACAAAACTGCTTCAAAGAAGCTTAAAAGTGAATCATGATCTAAAGAAAATGTGTCCTCAGGGGAAAAGACTACACCCTAGGTGGGTTTTTAGATACTTAAAGTAAATATTTAACTATTTCTAGGAAATAAAACTTCGAGCCCCATTTTCTCTGCTTTCATTTTTGGTGAAAGGGCCGTTTCGTAACTATAGGACATGAAATCGCACTGATTTTCACACTTAGATTCTGAAACATTGGTGAATGCTCTAAAGCTATTTATATTTATCTGGTCATCATACAAATTTCTATAGTTGTATTTTTGCAAAAGTTATTAGCAAGACGATGTGTATCAGTTGTGTCAGTAGTTCTTGTGGGAATGCTGATTTGGCCATTTGGAAAATAAATTAATACCTTTATGACACGCAGCGGCCCTTTTTGAATGTGTGTATTGTATGCAAAAATGTTGACGAACTTCTCTCTAATTCAAAAATTATAACGGATAGCTCAAAACCAATTTAATTTATCAATGAGCATAACAGATTACATCTGCGTGCAAAATTTCATCAATTTATCCCCATAAATAAGATTTCATTGCCACATCCCCTCTTAACAGTTTCCTGTCCGCGCTTATACCCATCAATAGCCCTCTGTCGAGTGTTTTCGACTTCAAATTTTGCCGCACTAGGAGCGCTTACGAACAGCTAACGTTATCCATAGTATAAAACAGGAACTATTTTTCTAGTTTTGCTTTTTCGTTTACCTTTTCCGCCACAGAGGTAGTTTTGAAGTGCCTTTTAAGTCGAGAGTATCAAACACTCGTAGCTTCAAAGATGGCGTCGACATCGCGCGCATCTGCCTCTCAGAAACAGCGAATTTCGGTGGATTCAAACGAGTGTGATTCATAATTTTTTGATGACGGCAACAGTGAAGACTCAGAAGATGATTTTGACCCATTGGACTTCAGCACAGACAGCGAACGTGTGTTAAACAATCACGGAACATCAACAAGTATCCGCCCGTAACTTTAGTTTTTTATCTCCGAACCGAGTCACCACTGCCACACTCCGTTCTAAAGATATCCGACGTGGTCTAAAGGTCACGGCTCTTATCTGCAGGGTATCAACACCGTTTGGGTGGGACCACTTGCAGGCGGCTTCTCAAAGAGTTGAGTTTAGTGCAAGACGGTGATCCGCAGTGGACTTCGCCATTGCGCTCCATAGTGCCGTGCGGCGTTTCGTCTGATCCGTCGATTTGTTTGTACTGTTCTTTAGCTGATAAATAATCGCCGAGGTATGAAACACAACTAATGAATATGCATTGATACATACTCTTGAGCCAAAAATAGAACAGAAAATTATTGTTTTCTGCAAGACATACTATGTAAACCTGTGCTTCACTGCATCACGTAACTGCTTTGCGCATTGGCACTATAGCCATGGGGTAACCTTTTCTTTTGTACCTAAATAACAGCTACAACTAGAGTGCTTATACAGTAGACTCATTAAACGGAGCCCGAAGGGACCAGGAAAATGTGTTGCGTTTAACAGGAGTTCCGTTTACTGAGAGACGAACAGGGGTGCGGAATTCAGGTACGAAATCAATAATATCAGACAGTTGTTCCATTTAATTCCATTTAAGAGATTTACGTTTACTGAGAGTCTACTGTACTTGCAGGAATATCGGATGTAGCATTTTTGGTCAAAATATATACAGTCGAACCCGTTTATAACGAACTCGAAAGTGTCGCGAAAAGTGGTCGTTATATCAGTAGTTCGTTGTATATGGACTCGCCCTTAAAAACGTGTGCTTAGCGGCCAAGCTGTTTTTTTTTTTTCTTGCACTTCTATTAAAGGGCTAACAACGACTTCGGCGACAAGCTAAGCCTTTTCGCGTCGTGAAGCGACGCCCGCTGCGTGCTCACGAGTGAATTAACCGCCTTTGCAATGGGCTGACACCGTTTCACCGAAGCGCGGTACCGCTACGTGGAGCCAATCATCCCTGACTAGTTGCGTGCAGCGCGTCGCCTACTTGGGTCGTGGAGTCACTGCCGGTC
>NC_051177.1:196996753-197040078 GCF_013339695.2 Rhipicephalus sanguineus
AATTCGCCGTTAGCCCATCTGACGTAATGGCAGCGGCGTACGTGTGGCCGGCCTCCCCGCATTGGTACAGAGCTGGCGGTTGTCAGGGGCACGCCAGACATCGGTCTTCCTCGGGGTGTAGCGCTGGCCGACAGGTGGGCGGTAGGCGTCGGTGGCGGCGGCGGCGTCTGGCCGACAGTGGACGTATGGCGTCGCTGGGCGGCGTCTGGCGACGGTACTGCGGCGGTGTTCGCTTGGCGTGGGCGTGGAGGAGGAGCATGACGGCGGGCTGCAGCAGCATAGCTCATAGCTTGCGGCTGCGGCTCTGCTATCTGAGGCGCACCCGAGTGAATGCTGGATCTCCTGGTGCACGACGTCGGCGATGGAATCCCTTGAGGTTGCGACGAAGGTAGGATTTTTCGCAGCTCCTCTTGCACGATTGCTCGAATCGTCTGACGCAGGTCGGCGGATCCTAGTGCTTGAACGTCGGCGTAGCTTGTGGTCGAGAAGCTGCGGTTGTATTGCCGTGTTCGCATCTCAAGCGTTTTCTCGATTGTTGTTGCTTCGGAGACAAATTCTTCGACGGTATTCGGGGATTCCTCATAAGTCCAGCGAAGAGCTGTTCCTTTACTCCTCGCATGAGGAAGCGGACTTTCTTGTCCTCGGGCATGGCAGGGTCAGCGTGGCGAAATAGCCGGGTCATTTCCTCTGCAAAGATGGCCACGCTTTCATTTGGAAGTTGGACCCGTGTCTCCAGCAAGGCTGCGGCCCTTTCCTTTCGGACGACGCTTGTGAACATCTCCAGGAAAGCGCTGCGAAAGGCGTCCCAGGTTCGAAGAGTGGACTCCCGATTCTCGAACCAGGTCCTTGCTGCATCTTCCAGGTAAAAGTAGACGTGGCGCAGCTTGTCCTCGGAGTCGCAGTTGTTGAACGCTGAGACCCTTTCGAAAGTCTCGAGCCAGGTTTCCGGGTATTCGAATGACGACCCGCGGAAAGTTGGCGGCTCCTTGGGCTGCCGGAGAAGTATCGGCGCAGGCTGCACGTGGGTCGGTCATCGTCGCTGCGGTCGGTGTTGGGACCTGGGGCTGCCTGGTGTTTTCGGGAAGGAGCCCGTACTCTGGCTGCAGTCCCTTCTGCCTGCGGCTTGTTCGACGATCCGGGTTTTCTTTGCCGTCGTCCTCCTCGCGGCTGGGCTTGGGTCAGCGCTTCGCGGGGGCGTCTGGATCATGAGAGAAGCAGCACCTCCACCAGATGTCACGTGGTCGTGACGTCGACGAACACAGCAGTCGGCGTTTGTAGGATGAAACTGTTTATTTGGCCGAACTTGTGGCCGGAAAATGAGAACTAGAACTACAGCAATGCACGCTGTACAATGATAGCGGCGAACAGGGCGTCGTCCGTCGATCAACTGACAAGCGATCAAGAGCGTCGGCTTTATACAGGCGCTATCGAACTTTCCAGCAATATCGCTGGTGGCGGCGTTATCTCTAGACAAACTGGAACATTCGCGTGCGGGGCGCAATCTTAACAAACCGATCTACTACAATCGCGACGCTTCTAGAACACTACTTCGCGGACAGCGTCGAGCGTTGATAACCGTCCCTGCCGGTCAAACCCGAATACATCAAACAAGAAGTGGGCGTGGCAATATGAGTACTTCATCATTAGGCAACAAGCAAAAACATTCTAATGAAATATATACATTATGTTCGGCATAAATTTAGTAGCTACTCGCTCAGTCTTCATTTGTGCTTCATGTTGTGTTTCATGCCGGGAATATTTTTTTCTATATATTGTACATGTGCATCTATGTTTGTACAGATGTCCATGTGTGCATGTATGTGCATGTGTGCATATATGTGCATGCATGCATGTTTAATGCAGTGAATATTTTTCCCTATGTATCGTACATGTGTATCTAATTTGTACAGATGCGTATATGTGCATATGTATGCATGCGCATGTGTTTATATAGATGCAAACTGTGGGTATTTTCTCCCTTTTTCAATATGTTTTTTCTTCTTTTGTATAATTAAGCTACATTTCAGTATCACCATTAGTCCTATATTTATTACTGTAACGTTGCTGTTTTCTATTTAAAAACAATCCTGCTCAACGTTTTGTTCGCTATTCACACATTTCGCTGTTAACTATGCTGATGCCATATTACTTCAACGATGTTAGCTACTGACATGTCTTCTGTTCAAGATTTAGTATGTGCACCAAGGACGGGCGCCACGTGTGCTCGATGTCAAGCCCTGCCTTGTGTTTTTTGGTTTCCGGGCCTCTGTCAAGCTGCAGACCGCAGCTTTTAGCCCTGGAACCCATTCCAAATGTATTTGGAAAAAATAAAGAATTTGAATTGAACTCGTGATATTTGTTCGTCATACAGTCACGTCGCAAGATACCAATTTCGGTGTATATCAAGCTAGCGAAACGGCCGCCAGCGCACCATGAGCGTGGCACGTAAGTCATGCTGTACATGACATGGTGTCATAATTTCGTGTTAACTCGTGGTATTTATGTTCGCCACACAGTCACGTCCGAAGATACAATTTCGGGGTAGATCAAGCTAGCGAAACGGCCGCCAGCGCCTCATGAGCGTGGCACGTAGGTCATGCTGTACGTCGACATGCGTGTCATAATTTCGTGTTAACTCGTGGTATTTATATTCGTCACACAGCATGTCCGAAGATGCCAATTTTGGTGTATATCAAGCTAGCGAAACGGCCGCCAGCGCCCCATGAGCGTGGCACGTAAGTCATGCTGTACAAGACATGCGTGTCATAATTTCGTGTTAACTCGTGGTATTTATGTTCGTCACACAGTCCACGTCCCGAAGATACCAATTTCGGTGTATATAAGCTAGCGAAACGGCCGCCAGCGCACCATGAGCGTGGCACGTAAGTCATGCTGTACATGACATGCGTGTCTTAATTTTCTTGTTAACTTGTGGTATTTATGTTCGTCACACAGTCACGTCCCAAGATACCAATTTCGGTGTATATCAAGCTAGCGAAACGGCCGCCAGCGCACCATGAGCGTGGCACGTAAGTCATGCTCTACATGACATGCGTGTCATAATTTTCGTGTTAACTCGTGGTATTCATGTTCGTCACACAGTCACGTCCGAAGATACCAATTTCGGTGTATATCAAGCTAGCGAAACGGCCGCCAGCGCACCATGAGCGGGGATGTAAATCATGCTGTACATGACATGCGTGTCATGATTTCATGTTATGACTTGTCATTGACGTTTGTCATACAATCCTGTTACGCCATACCAATTTTGGTGTACATTCGTTAACCAAGCGACCAGGAGAGCACAAAGTCGTAGGCGGCTAGATAGATAGATAGATAGATACGCTCAAAGTCGCAGAAGTTCGCTAAGAAATGCTTCGCATTTAAAATACATGCGTGCAGTATTAAGGCGTTCACTGCGAAATTGCCGGCAGAGTTTTCGTTGTATAATATCGCTTTTGTTGGCACTTAACAGCCTTTAACTTTCACAGTGATGCATACCTTATCTCGTCCGTCCTCCGAGCGTAGTTTGGCCAGGGGACGGACTGGCTAAGCCAGCAGGTCACGTGATCTCGCTTTGACCAATCAGGTGTAAGCGTGCGCATTTCAAATCAAGCGGCGGATTCACGGCATCACGCGATCTCGCCAGCCAATCATATAGAAGCGCACGATTTCCTGATTACATGTGAGCTCGCTAGCCAATCGTATAGACTCGCGTGTACGGACGTACCACGCTGAAGGCGCAGCGTTGCGAGCTCGCAAAGCCGGCGAGCCGACGAGCCGACCAGGGGCGTAGCCAGGGGCGGGGGGTTCAACCCCCCCCCCCTGAAATTTTTCGGTTTTGCTTGCGTATATATACACGCGCACATACAATGCACGCACGAACATACATAAAGTATAATTGAGCCCCCCTCCCCCCCCCCCGAAAAAAATTTCTGGCTACGGCCCCTGGATCCGACGACTCCGAACTGCAAGCTCACGAAGCTGAGGCAATACGGCAGCGAAGGGTTGCCGCCACTGCGGCAAAGGCCACTGCAACGGATGCCGCAAGGGGGATCATCGTGCATAGACAGCTTCGTTGTACGACCATCTTCACGGAGTAAATGGACCCGAATATTCTTTTATTTTTTTTCAACAGCGAAGCTGTTAAGCTCGCAGTAAGACGTCCGTTAATAAAACAACCCGGTGGCAACATTGCTAAAAATAGCCAAGCCGCCGCCGAGTCGTCGCCATAGCAACCGCCACAGTTTCTTACACCGTGGCTCAGGGACAGCGATTTGCGGCAAGCTTTGTGCGTATTCCGGATCTGGCCGTCGCCGTATCTTGGCTGCCGCTGCTTCGGCCAAGCACGCCAGATCCGCCGGCATTGGATTCCCGTGCTGCAGCACGACGAGCTGAAGATCAACTGCAGCTTCACTGTGCCAGTCTTCGCGTAACTTAGTGCAAAATTCCTGCATTTCTGGAGCCCAGCTCTTTGGCGCCCGTTCCTGCGTTGAGCGCCATTGGCGTTGGCAAAACCGATAGACATGAAAAAATAAAATGAGAAAAAGATAACCTGGATTGAATGGCATTTTAACCCAGGTACTCTGCGTGGCAGTAGAGTTTTTTACCACAAGAGCCACGCCGGTGACTGAAACTCATTTGCAGAAAGACACTATACATGTGCCATGTCGGGCAGTGATCGCGTTAACCTATGTAATATGGCAGAAGAGTAAAATAACAACCAGACATCATAAAATGCTAATCGTGCAACGAGTGTGTGGCTTAAAGCTTCCCACCCACTGCAAAGTGCTCAGCCATAATTCTTCATCGTCATCAGCCACATGCAACATCAACAAAGTGCACATAATACCTTACAGATGTGTAGCGGGTACCTCGCTTATCCGCAGAAACACGAATAATGGCGTGGTGGATGCTTCCCTAGTTGCCCCAAGAGAGTTTAGAACGGGCTCTAGAAAGGCCGCTCTTCCAGCCGGTAAGACTGTGCTGCACGTTCCGCGCAGGCCTGGCGTTTAGAGCGCAACTCTTAGGAGCCCGTTCCTCCGTTGAGCGGCGTCGCCGTTGGCGTCGGCGTAAGCGATAGAGCGAACGAGGACGAAAGAGAGCGAACGCGGAGTCTGTCGATATCACGAGCCACTGGTCTCTAACCTCGCTTTGTTCCTCCGTCACGCGCGCTGGCCCCTCAGTCGGAGCTCGTGCGCATGCAGGGCTGGCACGTGCACTGCGGCTGGCTTCGCTTGTAACAGGGCTGTCGGCGTTTCGCGACGCCTGTAATGCACAGGGTGGTGTGCGTAGCACTCGAGCGCTGGCAGTTTCTGTGGCAATATGTAACGAATGTTACACTGCTATGACTGCGGAAAGCCAAAACTTCAAACACAGCTGGCCTTGCCCCCAACACGAGGCTGGCCCCGCAACGGTGGTCTCGTGGTTATGGCGCTCGATTTCTGACCCGAAGGTCGCGGCATCGCATCCCAGCCGCGGCGGCTGCATTTTCGATGGAGGCGAAAATGTCTGAGGCTCATGTACTCAGATTTAGGTGCACATTAAAGAACCCCAGGTGGTCTAAATTACCGGAGCCCTCCACTACGGCGTCTCTCATAATCATATCATGGTTTCGATACGTTAAATATCAGATAAAAAAGACACGAAGTTGCGCTCAGAATTCGCATTAGGCAGTATCGTGTATTTTTTTTTATTTCCTTCTCGAGCCGCTTCAGACAGTGGCCGTTACTACAAGCAACATTGCCCAATAAATTGCCCAAGAGAAATAAACTGTGCGAGCGAACGACCACTCACCTATTTCGCTACACACTGCAGACGCGAGCACATTATATTATCGCGATTTTTTGCGGATTAAAGGAGGCCTGCGACGCTTTTGAACGTAGTCAGAAAACGCTGCCGATCAGTAGTGAAGGCTGTTGCTGCAAACATGTGAGCCAAATATTATAGCATTGCACGCAGCAGGGAACTTATCACTTCGTTTCCACAGCCAAATATCGTGCTCTCTCCTCTCGGCAAACAACGCAGCCGAAGGGCGACTGCGTAGCCGTCGGGACAAACACGCTCATTGGCTGATTTCATGATGGCGAAAACAACCTCGGCAATATTACATTGTTTGTTTCGAGTTCAATAAATAAAAAATACATACATGTTTCTCTGTTCATGGAACCCTGAATAAGTACCTAACTCAATTCTCAATCAGTCGCGTGCTTGTTGTTTCAATTTCTCCTACGTTCATGTGAGGTGGCACGCGGCATACTACACCGTGATATTTCAAACACTGCGTGCCTGAGTCGGTGACCTATCTGGAATTGAGCCCATTATGACAGTACTGACAGATATCGTTTCCAAAACCACCGGTACGCTTACAATTGCATGTTTTGTCTCTTATACGCGCCTCGCGATCAAGACGGCTGGCCAGCATCGCTTTTTGTTTGGCTAATTCAATTCACCTCGAAATGGACTATCTGGATTTGGCCATAATCCGGCGGTCAAGCTGACTCAGGACAAAGCCACTGCGCATCAGTTACTGACAGAGTTCGGTCAGACTTTCGCACAACAGCAGCGCTTCTTGTGCTGCACGTGTATCACGGCAGACAAGGGGTGCTGCCCAGGGCTTAAAGTCTCCCTTCACTGGAAGGGGGGGGGGGGCTCTGAGGGTGGCGACCTATATACATACATACACACATACATACAGCCCCTCAAGAAATTGAAGGGGGGGGCCGGGCCCCCTCGAGCCCCCCCGCTGACTTTAAGCCCTGGTGCTGCCACGACGGCGCACTCGTCATTATACCGCAAGTGTGCGTATGCATTCAAAGAAAAAAATCATAGTTTCGCCACAAGGGCGAAGCAATGAATGCGATAGCAACAAATTGGAATGTAGTACGAAGCAAGAATAGCAGCTAATTCTCTCTTGAATCCGATCTCGCGTAACTAAACGAAGCGCTGCTTTAACCCCTTGAGGGTTTTCGCCGTACGTGTACAGCAGAAGCTTATTGGTACCAAAGGGTTTTCGTCTTACATGTACGGCATAGCGTTTATTTTTTAAAACGCATAACGGCCTCTAGAAATGCCGCTCTTCCAGCTTTCGCTGTGACTGTGCTGCGCTTTCCGCGCAGGCCTGGCGTTTTTTCATACGCCGATGTCTCTCCGTTGTTGCATTTTTTATGCTTCGCAAAACGGCGCGCCGGCTATCGCTTGCGCAACCGAGCGCGCCCGCGGAGTGGTTGGTTTCAAACGAGCGCCTTCTTCGATCATTTCTCTTGCTTGGAATGTGCTGCCACGCTTCGGGGATACGTGGAATTTTTTTAATGCGCCGATGCACCTCCGTGGGCCAATGTCTCTCTGTTCCTTTTTTTTTTTTTTTGCTTTCCAAAGCGGCGCGGCGGCTTTCAATAGTTTCGGTTTCGTCCTTCGGGTGGTTTTCGCTCCTTGCGCCCGCGAAGCTGATGGCTGTTTGGTTTCTAATCTCTCAAAGAGTGACCGCTTGCTACTCTCTCGTTTATTGCTCCCCGGGGCGCGATTACGTCTGCTTCCGTGCGGCGCTAAATTACACAAACAACGCCGCCGTGATTGCGTTTCCCGTTTTGGGGTCTCGGAAAAACCAACTACGTCTTGCTGGCGATAAGACGAAGGATTACTGAAGCTTTTTCACTCGTTTTGCTTTCCGGACGGGCGCACAACCATAGAGTTTTCTTCCGTGCGCTACTGACGCAGTTCGCTTACGCTATGGAAGCGCGCGCCGGTTGCTCTGCTGCCGGTGAGCCGAGCAGCGATTCTTCCGATGCGGACTATTCCCCAAGTGCCGAATCAGAATCTGATTCATTGCATTTCAGTTTGTCAGAAAAGGATTTTTTGACGAGTTCAGACTCCGATGACCATCAAGGAGCGACATCTGAAAAGCGTGCGCGGCGAGCCATGCTTCAAAGACTATCACACGCTGAAAAGTTTTTAGTGTTAGAGCACGAACATTTTTTTTGTCACTTTACGGTCACGAAAAAAAATTTAGACAATTTTTGTCTCAAATAGAATCGTCTGAAGAATTTATTTCAGCAATGAAAAAATACACATTTTTGGACTGGATTTCGCGAAAAAATTCGTCCCTCAAAGGGTCAAGGGAATACGGCCGCTCCGAGGACCAAGGCGGTTTTCGTGCTGTCGGTCCTCTAAACGCGAAGCGTACAGAGCACAGCAAGCTTAGAAGCCGTCTCCTGATGCCTGTCGAGACAGCACGCGCGCCAGCGCTCGCGACCGCACCCAAGCAAAGTTCGCAGTTGCTGCTCGAGCGACGCAGTCTACCCCCACCTACCGAAACACGGCCGGGGTGTTTTCTCTCTGCTTGAGGGGCCGTCGACTGCAGGCCTCGCACGCGGGGCGATGTTATCCCATGCACCCTTCGTGCGACGAAGATGGTCAGCTCGTTTCATCTCTGCTTCAGCCGCGTTCGATCCCGAGCGCTTGCATGCTTTTACTCGCGCGTAGGACCATACAATGGGGGATGTTATCAATTTGGACTTTACATGGAGCATGACGGCGACGGCACAACAACGCCGAGACTGTTCATACAATTGCTCTCGCAACATAAAGGAAACATCTACACGGTCGTTACACGAGCTGACGCAGCTTTTTCTTTCCCCCGTATCGTCCCTCCCTGTGTAGCTTCCAGCGCGCTGGTCGGAACAAAAGAAGAGAGAAAGCGCTGGGAACGTGCCATAAATCTATCTAACTCCGCTCGTACTGGACGGATTCAAAAATGTTAAGGCAAACGATCAGAGAAGCAATAAACTCCGATTGTGAGGCCATTCGATCATTAAATGGAAAAGTGTAGCAGGACCCCTTTAATATAAACACTACAGTCTGCTTCGTGTCTACCTATTGTGTTGCTAAACCGCCCAGACTGACGTTGCATCAGGATGTTGTCACGGTAATTACAGAACGTCAGTCAGCAACACTACCTCGAAATCAGCTTAGAATGTGCGAATACAATGTCTTCGTGTTTCGCGCAGGCATGCCAGCAGAGGATGCTGCATACACATGGCTTATACACACGGTACCAGGTGACTCGGAGGCTACATGCAAAGAGGAGATAGGAGGAAGGGCAGCGCACCTTCGCTGGACCTCCCGGTAGGCGAATGCGAGCAGGTCGGCGAGTCCTCCGCTTCCCTCGAACACCACGACGGGCAGCTGTCGTTTCAGGTGCTCGAGCACAAGGCGCGCGCAGCCGTCGCCTCCGGACACGAGCAGCGCGATGAGCGGCAGCTCGGCGACACCGCCTTCCTTGTCGCCTCCGCCAGAGGACGCCGCCATAGGTGCTGTGGACGTATGCGTAGTAACACTAATTAGTTAAGATGCCACGCGAGCGTCTCGCGTTAGACTGCTAGTGACTATACTTAGCCCAAGAGAACACTTCACACGTGTCTGTAACCCAACCACAAGGACACAGACCGTGGCCCGGCGGCCACAGTACTTCCAGGGCCCCGAGGCAAAGGCTGCGCTGCGCCGCGTGTCGATGCGGCTTCAAATTGACGCTGTTTGATTGATTTGCAAAACTGTGCCATCCTCGTGTATGGCCAAACAAAATATTTAAAGCAACGGAGATGGCAGTGGACGACTGAATACGCTGTTTCTGAATAAATTCTGCTCTGGAAACTTTGGCATAAGTGAAGATGACAACCTAGTATTCTTGGGCAATGCCTCCTTGACTAGATGCCCGCCGCGTGGTCCGGTAACCCGGTTCCGTACCCTCTCCCTCTTTTTTTCTCCGCGGTCTAAAACTCTACCGCGGTCAGACCACGAGCGCCCCCTATAGCGTACGCCTGCAACGGATGCAACGGGTTTTTCTTCCTGCGGCACTTAAAACGCCTGTCCTGTGTTAAAAGGGAATAGGAACACCTTACTTACTTACTTACTTTTACTTACTTACTAACAAAGGTCACGTGCTGCTGCCTCCGAGATTGCCATCACGCCTGTTACAGTCTCGAAGGTGTAAGCGTATTTCCGCTGGCGCCGGAAGTCGGTCCAGAGCCGTCGATGGGGAGAGTCTGGCGAATGGGCGGGGCAGTGACGTCGCGGCGCGGCGATGACGCTGTTCACGTCACCGCCACGCCTCCGCTCCGCCGGCGTCCGCCATATATAGTCTTTCCGCGCGACGGGCGCACGGCTGAGGCTATGTACGCGCTGTTCATTCGTCAAATCTAGCGCTCCTAAACAAATTGCGAAAGCGAAATTGTGCAAGAACATTGTTGGACAAATTTAATGAAGAATATGGAGTGAATTACGCGTGTCCAAATCATCGTGAAACTGAGTTGTGCACGCCGATTCGAGTCCCCGACGTTCTACGATACACGCTGTGCTTTTAGAGCGCAGCTCTTAGGCGTCTGTTCCTGCGCTGTTCGGCATCGCCGTTGGCGTAGTCGGCGTAACCGATAGATCGAACGAAGACGAAAGACAGCGAACGTGGATTCTGTCGATATCACGAGCCACTGGCCTCTAACATCGCTTTCTTCCTCCGTCATGCGTGCTCGCCCTTCGGTCAGAGCTCGTGCGCATGCAGGGCTGGTGGGTGCGCTGCTACTGTCTCGCTTGTCGTGACGGGGATGGCGATGACGCCTGCAATCCACAGAGTGGTGCGCGTAGCAATCCAGCACTGGCAGTTTCTGTGGCAATATGTAACGAATGTTGATTGATTGATTGATTGCTTTATTTCGTCACAGTACAGTGTAACAGGAGGCGGAGGGAAAAGCCGTAATGACGGCTTGAGGGATCCTCCGCCCCCTTTGTGAACAATGGCAGCAGCTGAAAGGACATCACAGTATCATACACTTTTTATACATAGCTTATACAACAAAGAAACCTGCTGCAATCTTCTGCACCCAAATACGCGGATAGCCAGAAATTCAAACACAGTTCGCGTTGCCTCAACACAAAGCTGCGCTCAGAATTCGCATGAGGGAGTATCGTGATCATCGGTGACTTTTCGAGCTATGAAGACCTGTGCGTTTGCGTCTATCTTGGTTTTTTTATATGCGAAACATTTCTTAGCGAACTTCTGCGACTTTGAGCGTATCTATCTGTCTACCTACCTATCTAGCCGCCTACGAATTTGTGCTCTCCTGGCCGTTTCGTACATGGGGTGTATACCAAAATTGGTATGGCGTAATGTGACTGTATGACAAACGTAAATGACTGGTCATAACATGAAAATCATGACATGCATGTCATGTACAGCATGATTTACATGCCACAGTATTGGTGCTCTTGCGGCCGTTTCGTTAATTTGATATATACCAAAATTGGTATGGCTAGACAAGAGCGTATTGCGAACATAAATAACAGGAGTTATTATGAAAATCGTGACACGCATGTCATGTATAGCACGACTTACGTGCCACGCTCATGGTGCGCTGGCGGCCGTTGTGCTAGCTTGATATACACCAAAATTGGTAGTGCGCGACATGACTGTGTGACGAACATAAATAACGGGAGTTAATGTGAATATCATGACACGCGTGTCATGTACATCATGACTTACGTGCCACGCTCATGGTGCGATGGCGGCCGTTCCGCCAGATTGATATACACCAAAATTGGTATTGCGTGATGTGACTCTGTGACGCGCATATATAACAGGCGTGATTTTTGGAACATGTCACGTGAGAAGTGTTACGTGAGATTCATTGCATACCGCGCCGGAAAAGTCTGTGCACGTGTTCTGGCAGCAAAGCAGAAGATAAAGAAGAGGACGGATTGCGTGCCGGTTCATGATGATGACAATTTTTATTCGCCACTAACGGGATTCTCCAAGCTTAAACAGCTCTGATTTTAAAAGAAACAGAGATACCAGCGCACGTAATTGTATTAAGGCCACAAAAGCGTAAAAGCGGGCGTACACAAGCGGCTTGGGGATCTCGAGCCCTAAAATTCCCTCTTAGAGAATTTTAGTACCGGGACCCCAAAGTGCCTTGCGTACGTAAGCCCCTTGCGTTCCTTTGTATAGTCCATGGGGCGCGGCTTAGTGTACAAGGGAACGTAAGAGGGTGAATAAGGAAGCGGCTTGGAGTCCCCGGCACTAAAACTCTCTAATAAGAGAGAAAAAAAAAGAACTCACAGGGTCCCTTATGCATTCGCCTAAGACCACTCGAAGGCGAAAGCCGTCTTCCTTTTCTTCAGTTGATGTACTGTTCCTCACGCCCCCCCCCCCCCCTCGAAAGCTTTGTGACCTAACATTGTCTTGCACTGCCTCCAAGATCGGAGGCACAGCAATCTTTCTACCCCACATCTGGTCATGTGCTGACGGCATCGCGTGAAGTCACGTTATTCGACGTCTTGATGACGTCACAATCTTTGGTCGTATGGTCACGTCATTACGTGATGATTTTTGACATCCCTCGTGTTGACGCCGCCGACGCGGGACGCCGACGCCACGGACGACGGCGGTCAATTTTCGCGTTTGCTGAGGCATCTAAGGTTTTCGTCAGAACAGGTGCAGGGCCCCCCTTAGGCGCGTGTTAAATGAAAACAATACCTCGTTCGGCTAGTCTGATAGCGGACATCCTGTTGGTTTACTTTACAAAATCATTTTTATGCTCAACTTCTTCGCGCTCTATACTTCCTAATCACGAAATTTCATCGAGCACATGAGGGCCCCTTGCTATAGTAGAAGAGCTTCCTGCATGAGCACAGACATTGTGCACTATACCTGCATGACCAAAAAGCGCAAGGCACATTCGCTTAGCACAGGGGCGCAGATTAATTTACATGCGCGAATTAAGCGTGAAACTGGTAGCAAGTACACAAGCGGCAACACAGCGGTAAATGACATCATAGGCTGACAGCCACAGAAACGCAGACCACATAACGTACAACACATGCCAGGTAACCGCCGCAGCTGACGCGCGGCGGCACTAACCTGCGATATCGAAATAAATCTTTCCCTCACAACATCACGGTAACATGCCAAGCTCGTGCTCAGAACGCGCGATAAATTACGTAAACGCAACACATCACGCTTGACACTTATAGCGTGATCGCTGCAAAATTTCAATCTGCCCAAGCGATCGAAACGCGAACCATAAAACGCCTTTTTTTCAGCGCGACAAAATTATTTTTAAAGTTTGTGCGCCTGAAAGGGCCCCATCGCACAACAAATAATAAGTTTGTGTTAATGGTACGCTGTTTATAATACCAGCAATATTCAAGCTAAATACTCAGGTAGGTATCTCGCATAGCACGGAGCAGTCGGTCGGGGTCCATTTGCTGCGTGTGATGTTTCTGATCCAAAGGCGTCGTCGCTTCTTTTACTTCGAAAGCCTAAAAAGGCGGAAACCCTGAGCTGTGCTGTTTGAACAGCCAACCGCGCAACAGCAGCCCATCGCACGCAACAAATTCACGCTTGAATGCGAGGAGCAGTCGCCATGAATACGCGCGGCTTCGCACAAGAGCTTCGTAACCTACGCGCGCTCCTCAGCGATCGTGTAAAGCCCGAACCGCACGTACGCTCCCAAACGCGCACGGGGCGCGCGTCAGCGCGCGCAGCCCGGGCGTCTCCGGCGAGTGATGGCGGTTTCCACCCACACACTACGCGCGAAGGCGCACGCGAAGCGCGCGCTTCCTCATACGTGCAAGACATCGTTTCGTACAAAATTACTGATAGTTCATCAGAATACTTACAAAACCTCCTTCTGTTACCTTTTTTATTGTTAGATGCATGCAAAAGTAAATAAGAACTAAAATTTTTCATATGATGTGTATCATCATCCGTCGGTCAAGCCGGTGCTGGTAACAGCCATGCCACAGTTGGGCTCCAAGCGCTTCCAAGCGCGCGCCGTCTCAAGGTCGATATCAGTCGCCGCAAACACTCGCGTACCGCGCGCGTTTTGCCGCGCTTGCTTCGTCTGCGCATGCGCGGCCTCCGGAGCGCGTACAGCCAACGTACAGCGCGCGCTCGGCCAGCGTACGTGTGGTTCGGGCTTAAGTGCGGCGCGCCGGCGTCTCTCCGTCGCGGCAGCGCCGGACTCCGCGCCGCGCTGTCTGGCGCTGTCGCCACTGCCGCCCGCCGCCGCCGGCCAGGAGAGAGGGTTTACGTCACGAGAAGAGGGCGGCGCTGGGGCGGAGCTCGGAGAGCGGCGAGATGAAACAATCGCCAAACTCTCCCGAAGGGTATATATGGCTCTGAGTCGGTCAGGCTACGAGCGCTGCCTCACGGATTTTGTGGTGAACTAAGGGAACCGCCGCCGCAATGGGAAAGCGAGCGACGCGGCGGGCATCTAGTCAAGGAGTCATTGTCTTGGGGCTTTTCCTATGGCTGCTGTGAGGGGGCTCATCAGTTACGCAAAATTCTTGTCGCTTATTTCCTGGCGCGCCCGACGTCCAAATTCCAACAGCACTGTCACGTACCTACCACTCGTTGAAATATCCCCGAAGGAAGTTATACCTGTAGCAACGTCGAATGCGCAGCAGCATGCGCACTTTCATGCGAAACTCACCCTGGTCGGAGAGGTTGATGAGCCGCTGCTCGAGTCGCAGCACAAAGTGGTTGAGCCCCGTGCGGTTGACCGTCTCGTCCCGCACGAGCACGTAGTTGGAGTGGTCCGGGTTCAGCTCGAATTTGCCTTCGTCGGGCCGGTTGCCCTCGTTCTCGATCTGAACGTCGGCCTGCTGCAAGGGCGCCACATCCATCCGGTCTTTGCGCTTCGTAAGCCGTGAGAATATGTACGTTTAAAGTCAACAGGAATGGCTTTATGTGGACTGTTCTTTCGTTTTTTCACCTCGGATTACCGCGCGCCATACTGTTCTGATTTAGATATATACATAAGCATGTCGACCAGTCTCAGGAAGGCCATGCATAAGTGACTTATAAAGTGTGCTGTCCATTAGCCATTGCTCGTAGGCATTAGGTCGGTCATTTCTGAAATTCACACTACTACGTACGGTTTCACGAGCTGTCATTGCGCAAGGGAACGTCCAAATTAGGTAGCGGGCTTATTAGTAGTTCATCTTTCAGGAAAAACGGAGGTCGCTGGGTTCGTAGGCAATTTATGATTGGAATGGCCAACAACTCTACACGCAACAACTGCAGCTGCGAAGAAATGATCGCCCATCTTCTGTGTGAGTGTCCCCGTTTCAGTGCGCCAAGACAAGAACTTTCCGACGCGTTAGATAAAACTTCAGAATCGCCCTTTCTCGGAATGAAGGGATCTGGGACACTGGCCGAGTCCGTCCTCGGCACAGAAGGCGTTGAAAGCGTTAGTGCATTTTTTGCGGACAACTGGTCTTAGAGAGACAGACTTCAAACAGTGTCGTATTCTCATTTCCTTTCTTTCTTTTCCTTTTCTTGCTCTTCTTGCTTTTTTCTTGTAACATCTTTCTTCTATCATCTTTTATCCCCCTAACCCTTTCCCCCAGCACAGGGTAGCCAGCCGGTCTAAGGACTGGCTAACCTCCCTGTCTTTCCGCCTATTTCTTCCTTCCTTCCTTCCTTCATCGTCCATTTCTAGATTAGCTGCAAGAATCGAATTTGCAGGTGCATACTTTCCACATTAAAGACAAGCTTTCGAAATTGAAACAAGAAAAATTTGTCGTCTCACTTAGCTCGCTTGAGAAAGCGAAAAGACACGAGAAGGCAGAAGCACATACACACCTGATGCCTCCTGCCCTTGTTCAAAACGTTTTGTTTTTCTCAACACATTCCACTGTTTTCAAGGTTAGCGCCTTAATCAAACTCGAGCTCGTAGCATGCAGCCTTAACGTATACGTTACTTTCGTAACACCTCAACTTATGACCACCTCGAGGGAACTTCGACAAGGAAGTAAAAGAAAAACCTAAACCGGGCGAGACGACAAACTAAAATAGTGTATTTTACCACGTGGCCACAATATAGGCTAATGAAGGCACAGCGCACCCTTCCGTCGAGCAGGTCAGCGTTGACGAGCATGTCCTCGCGTACAATGCCCAGCAGCCTTAGGGGAGGCAGGGAGGCGCGGGTGCGGTTCGGGTGCTTGTGGCAGCGCAGGGCCTGTCGTCGGCGCAGCTCGTGGCTCACCGCGTCGCCGACCAGCTTGGCGAGGCCCGTGTTGAAGCCGTTGGTGACCAGCCACATGGGCGTGGCGTTGGCGGCGCGCAACAGGCCGCGCCGGAAGCCCTCGAGCCGCCTCGCGTCCGCCCAGTCGCCCAGCGGTCCCACGTGCGAGATGAGCACCAGGGCGATGCGCGGTGCAGAGAACAGCCACTCCTGGACTAGCACGCCGCACACCTGGTCCGGGTCGATGTCGTGTCGGACGCGGATGTACGGACGAGACTGCGTTTGTTTAATTAAACGGACACCAAATTGAAACAATTATCGATCGGTTTAGATCGGTTGATTGTAATCTGAAAAATCTAACGACGCTAATTTCACCCCCATAGATTCATTATTAGAGGACAAAATCAAGATCAAAGTTTCATATTTCGCGCCGAAATCTCCGCGCGTTACCTCACGGATTTCAAAGCGTATTTTTTGTATTTCTTTTTTTTTTTTGCGACATTGGCTCAACGAAGTTTCCTGAAACCAATTGGTGTTTTAAGTCTCTGGCCCCCTCGGAGCTCACTTCGTTGTTACCCATTAGGAACTACGCAGGCCCAAGTGGACGCCGTCAAAATCTACGTTGTGGCGGAGATTGGTGCGGGAATTTCGAGGTGGTGCCGCCACCCGCATTTTATTTTTGCGCGTTTGCTCCCTTACCAAGCTCTTCTCTACCATGCTACCACGGGACGAACAGTCAGCGACCAACAGGAAACGAATGAGCTTTTTGCAGCGACAGCTTTACGATTTGGCCTCCCATATTCCACAGATAAGAAGATGCACTGTTTCCCGCCGATGTTATAAACATAGGGCGAGCCTTTGTATTTTCTTTGTCTATCACCTACCTAGCACAATGGAAAGTAGACAACCGAACGTCCATCAGCGCATAAGCTGGGCTGTCTATGTCATCGATAGAGATCAGTAAAAGGCGGTTGGAGGATTGGTGGCACAAAAGGGGAAATGACACAGAACAAAACCCGAGCTCGGTTGCTCACAGGTCATGGTCCCGTTGTAACGGGCACGCTAAAGCATCCATCCATCCATCCATCTCGGAAAGTACATGACAGCCCAGGACAATTTCTTTCAATCCAAACGATATCCGCGTTGGGTGCTCGATGTCATCAAACGCTTGAAAATTTAAGCCCCCTCTGAGTGGGCGGTGGACCAATACGCACGAGATGCGCATATAATGCGGCGCTATCGCTGCGATTCCGAGATAACTGACGCATATGAGTGTAATTTTATTCATACTTGTTTACGGCGGTTCTGTTCTTTCTCTTTCTTGCCCTTTTCTCTCTCTCTCTCTCTCTCTATTTTCCTGCTTTCTCTTTCTTTGTCTCACTTTTTTTCTCTTTCTGTTTTTATTCCCTTTCTTTCTTTCTTCCCATGGTATGCTACTTTCTTTGATTCTCTCTATTTCTGTCTTTCTTCCCTTTCTTCATCTCTCTTTCTTTCTATTGTAAACTTTACTCTCTCCCCTCTCCCTCACTTCCCTTTCCCGCCACCTTGCTATACTGTACTATACAAGGATATATACCATGCTCTGCTAGCGTGCCTGGACAGCCCAGTGGTTAGGACGCTCGCCTACGGATCGTGGGTACGGGGGTTCGAATCCCGCCTCGCCAAGAAATTCTTAAAAGCTCCGCTCTTAAAACAGACCATAGACGCTCGCTCCAAAGCACTGAACCAAAAGACTCCACAGCAAGCTCAGTCATCGCCTTCTTCAACTGTATTAACGCACAAACTTAAAATGGAAGGATTTTTATAGGTCTAATACAGACATGGCAGACGCAGCTGGCACAGCTGGTTATTTTCTACCAGTGGTCTAATTCACCTAAATAAGCGTTGGTGCGTTAACTGCTTAAATGCCCTATGGACACGGTTCCTCCTGCAGGCCGTTGCACAGGCCATGACAACTCGCCCACGACCTTCCACGTCACAAGTGAGTGCACTGAAACCCTCTTGCCTCCCATGCCAGCACCCATTTACCGCGTAACAAAGGGCTGTGAAGCTCCTGATGCCGTCCGAGGACTGCCACAGATGTCGCGGGAGTCATTATATAGCAACGCGTACCACCGCACACGGGGGCCTTCCCACACTCACCTTCTCTGCTCAAAGATCAGCAAGGATGTTTTCATTTCTTTTGACCATATGGCTTGGAATCAAGCCTGCAACTTTACAACTCAGCGTTGCGCCGCTGAGCCGTCATGGTTTCAAGAAGGACAGATCGTCGTTACGTCCTTCCTGGTACGGGTACGTTACAACATGACATTGTAACTGCCTAGGATTGTAACGTCCTTCCGTAATGATATGCAAATATGAAGTGGCATATCATAGCAAACGGACAAATGCGATGACTTGACTGAACTGAGGGAGCAACAGATGTGTGTTCATGCGATGAAAAAAAAAACCACACCATTTAGCAATGAGCACTCGAACATCAACTAAATTATTCTATCTCGTGCCAACCTAAACCGGGAACGTTGCGATGCCACGCGTACACACTTGCCGGAACGACACTTGTGTGTCTCATTCCGTGTATCAAGGATGCGAATGAATTGACACTCGGAGCAAGAAATGACGGCGACACCAAAAGTACGCATGTCGCTCATCTTGCGTCATTTTCTTTGTATTGCCTTCGTTTACACAGATTTAAACTACGAATCTATTCCCGCATCCAAATTCGTCACTGTTGTGGGTCAAGTTGTGGTCAAGCCAGACACGAGGCTCTTTACCGAGAGCGCACCTCCTGAAGACGTTACAGGCATAGGCGTGCGCAGGGTTCCCCATCAGGGGGGGCAAAGGTTCATAGCAGCGCCCCCCACCCTACTAAGTCAATGTATGGGGCAGATATTGCGCCCCCCCCCCCTCTTAGGTGACTAGAAGGGTCAATGTACGGGGAAGATTTTGCGCCCCCCTCTTAGGTGAATAGGGGGGGGGGGGAGGCTGCCCCCCTCCCCCCCCCCCCGTGCGCACGCCTATAGTTACACGGGTCCACCCTAGACTTGGAAAACTAAAAGCGCGTCGGAAGCGAACTGAGTCGTACGCGTACTACTCGCACTAGTATATATTTACTCGGGATATACCTTTTTTTTTGTTTTCCCCTGAACTAAATCATTAATTATGTTTAGTTACCCAACTCTTTAATTATTGGCTGAAGGCCACGCATCACGTGGTCCTTTTTCCCCCGTTGCAAGGAAAGCGCGCGAAACATGAAAAAAAAAAAAGCGAAGTGATAGACCACTTGCAAACTGTCATTCGGGAGTTACTGTGTCAGACACCACCACGCCTCGTTCCCAAGGTCGCGGTATCGATCCCGGCTATGGCCGCTGCATTTTAATGAGGGGGCGCGGAGTGCTAAAACACTCATTTAGGAGCACGTTAAAGCAAACTAGGCAATCGAAATCATTCCAGGGTTCCACGCGGCGTGCTCTGTATAATCAGACCGTAAGTTTGGCAACCGTAATGGCACAATACATTTAGTTGACGATACATGATGACGCCTGATGGATCACAGGCATGTGATCATTCGTATAATTGAAAAACCCACTAAATACAACAATCCCCTGCACATGGCTCTGATAGACTACGAAAAGCCGTTCGACACAGTAAAGGTACCAGCGGTCTTAGAGGCACTGGTCGACAAGCGGCGCTTGATACGTGTAGAAATATCCAAGCCAACATCTAAAAAAAAAACAGAGACAGATATAAGTAAGACTCCCAACGCGACAAGGGTCCGGAAAGGAGATGCAAAATCTCCAATGTCGTTCATTGCCGGCTCAGAAGGAGCACTAGATTGGGAAGCACTAGATTGGGAAGAAATAGAAATACAAAATTAAGATCAACTGATAATAACTCAGTGACTCGCGGTTCGCAGGCAACATCGTACTCGTTAGCAATTGTGGCGACCAACTACAAACAACTACAGTAAATGAAGAAAGTGTTAAGTAGGGTGGAAGATAAATATGCAAAAGACAACGTTAAGAGGCCCGGCGAGAAAATCGCAGTTGGCGATTGAGAACCGGACTCTATAGAGTGTGAACAAGATTACGTATTTCTATTTCAACCAGGGTACCTCGTGTAAAGGAAAACCGAAGAAAAAGAATATGATGGCGGGAATACGGTACACATCCCCAACTCATGACCGGCAATATGCCGCTGTCCCCTATAAAGTGGAAAGCATACAACCATTGATTATTGCCAGGAATAACATATGGCGCAGACACCTGTAGAATAACAATGAAACTGAAGGAAAAGTTAAGAACCACGCAGCGTGCGATGGAGCGGGAAATGACAGGCGTAACACAAAGAGATGTAGAGCGGATTAGAGAACAATGATGTGATCGGGGTTCTGCCCAGAGGACCGGAGCCAGCCAGAGACCCGGGGAGATGTCGAGGAGAGGAGCCCGGAGCTGTTAACAGTAACGTTTATTTACAGGTAGCGTGTTGCTACATGATGGGGTTAGCATCATGGAAGCTCTCGGAGCTCGTGAGAGCTTGAGAGAACTTGTGAGAGCTCGTCGGGAGCGCATCGGCGCTCGCATTTTATGTCCTGGTCTTCCCAGGGTTCCCTGTAGGAAAAAAACATGGAGGCCAGGACAGTCCAATGGAAATTTCCATCTTCACCTCCGCCCCCAAAAGGGGAAGGTTAAACGCGCCTCCTTCCCAACCCACGAAAGGAGAAAGAGGCACGTCCAGTTCGTCCCATGGCGAGGGAAAAACACTGCCCACCGCGCACACACGGCACAGCACGAAGACGTTGAGTCTTACGTGGAAGTCAATTCGTAGTCTGTTGCAATGATGGGTATGCGCGAGGCAGACCACGAATTCTGGAAACAGCCGGCAACAAGGCGCCACGGAGAACGTGGGAAATGCATCCGCAGACGGTTCCCAGACGCTGGGTCCTTTGTCCGGGGCACCTTGACGACAAAGCAAGCCGCCTCGACGGCCAACAACTCTTCCCCAATCCGTCAGTCGGTCAGGCGTGCCCAAAGGTTTACGAGGGGCGCAGACAACCTGAGAATAATAGACGAACGACCTTCGTGTTGTCGCCGCTCTTGGGGCATCTCTGGAACCGCTGACCCGGAAGAAATCAGGGTAGTCTTAGCCGCAACGTCTCATGCGTCAAAGCGGCGCCAAGCCAGGCAGGCCGATCATAACAACAAGCAGGAGCAGCTGATATCCTAATCGTCATTAAGAGAAAAAGTAGACCCGGGCAGGTCACGTGATGCCAAGGACAGATAACCGATGGTAAGTTAGGGCGATGGGTGGATGTCATGACATGGGAAAGGCAGCCGAGGACGGCAGTGGCTTAGACGGGCTGGTAAAATGAAGAAGTTTGCAGCCATAAAATGTAACTGGCTCGTGCAGGGCAGGGCAAGGTATAGTATGAGGCTTTCGTCCAGAATTGGACTTGAAATAGACTGTTAATGATGATGACCACGACGACAAGTCACAAGCCCAACAGAGTGTCAGATACCTACCACTGTAATCAACCCGATGACCTAGCTTCACTAACGCCACAAAGTCATGGCGTTAGTAGGGAGATCGAGTGACAAAATGTTCGGTTTTATAGCTTCTCGTTAAGCCGTCGGCGGTGCGACGACAATCGCGGTGCACGTCACATGTCCTCATGGAATACCTCAATTAGGACAAAACAGTACCACTGCAGAAAAAAAATTACACCATCTCCCGCTAGAGGGGACCATGAGGCGATGCGAAGCCGGAGCACTTGCACGATTGCGTTCCGTTGGCGTTCGTTGGGCATGCTACCGACCTCGCGTCGTGGAACGCGAAGAGGGACGCTACGCGCGTCCTATCTTCCATCTAGCCTGGCCGTTAATTCTCACAGTTCGAGCGGGGAACGCGGTCGACAGGCGGGCGAGTGGAGGGCAGCGTAGGAGAGGAGGGAGAAGGGGAGGGGACGCGCATGCGCTCGAGCTCATCGCAGCGTTGCGCATGAGAGAATTTCGGCATGTCTAGCCCGCGTTTCACAGGAAGACCGGAAAGGGGGAGGGGAGAGGGAAAGTGGTGAGGGAATGTGGAGAGGGGAAGGGGAGAGGGAAAGTGGAGAGGGGAGAGGAGGGGAAGGGGAGAGGGAAAGTGGAAAGGGGAAGGGGAGAGGGTGAGTGGAGAGGAGGTGTGTGGAGAGGGTATGCGCATGCGCAGTAAGGGTGGTCACGCCGCACACCACCACCACCACCACCACCACCACCGGATTGAGCTCCGCCTTAAGATACTTCGCATCTAAAAATGACATGAAGGGCAAGAGTACTGCTGAGGACGTGTCAATCGTAATGCTGTGTGCTTGTCCAAACTTTTCCCACGCTCATATAATATTGCTCGTCATGGAGTTGCCCGAGAAAATGTTGGACAACCGTTTAGTTCCTTAAACCATTCTCCCTACGATAGGGGGTTGCCAGCCACACGGCAACATGCCTGCATTTTTTTTTTAAATTTCCACCTCTAGCTCTCTCACACACAGAATTATACGGCAGTCTCCGCTGGGAATCAAACTAATTACATGAAACGCAGCTCGTGTGAAAGTTCTATTTATTTTGCACATTTTCAGTTTGTGCTGACGTCAGCTGGTTCGTCGTTGCGAGGCCGAGTCGCGGCACTGACAGCAGAGCGCAGTCACCTCATTCAACTGACGTCTCGCGCGCGTGACACGTGTCGCGCGTGATATCTTTGTACCTGATCTTTTTATACGCGCGCCCGCTGTTCGTGTCAGCCGCCAAGTATATAGGGCGAACTTATCGCACGGGATGATCGAGGCGGGCCTACAAGAGGCTCCGAAAACAGCCTCGTCCTGGTTGCTGCATGCGGCACAGCTCACGCGCTTCCCAAAGCCGCGTGCAACGCGGCCTGTGTGCACTGTCTTTTAGCCGAAACAGAAAACTGGCGGAGAGGATAAACGTGACACACTAACTCACTCCAGGCCATTCTTCCTTTCACCCTGAGTGTTGCTTCCATCAACAAAAGGACCTTGTGCACGAAATGTTTCACTCCTGCCACCGCCATGCGTTGTAAAAGCTTCCCGACGATGAGGTCACGCCGGCGTTGCAACGAAACGCCACCCATCATCTTTCGCTTGGCCGAGGGCTCTTGTCGAAACCCATGCACCACTAAGTGAGAGTGCCGAGTACGGTAAACGTAGCGTGGGTGCGTAGCGTTACGGCCGGACGCTCGCGCGCCTTTCCAGTCCGGCTGTGGATTAACAAAGGTTACGGAACGTTGCGCTGCGTAGGCGTTACAAAAGAAAGAAAAAAGAGAACGCTTACGGAAGGCACGAGAAACACTTGAACAGGGGATGCAACACGAACGAACACAACATGAACTTATTCTAGGAAAGAGCAGGACCAGAGTAGCGCGTGAACTTTTAGAAGAGAAGGGAGATGACTGCGTAAGCGATACCTCTGTTAACTTGTACAAGACGGAAGGCAGTTTCCTGCGCAGGTTTTCTCTGATGTGAGGTGGCCCTGCAACTGTTTGCCTTCTTCCTTTGACCCCCTTCCCCTACAATGTGACTTTTGGACATGCTTATATAAGCTGATTCAAGAACGAATTAAAACCAGTTGATAGTTTGCGCTCTTTCTGTCTGCATCGTCTTTCCCTGTGTTTGTCCGTTCTTTGTGCAACATATCCTACAATAAGGCATGCACCAACTCGCCCAGCAAGAAGTAGTTCTAAGACACAACATGAACACAACATCAACGGGGGATGCACCGGTGAGTGAGTGAGTGAGTGAGTGAGTGAGTGAGTGAGTGAGTGAGTGAGTGAGTGAGTGAGTGAGTGAGTGAGTGAGTGAGTGAGTGAGTGAGTGAGTGAGTGAGTGAGTGAGTGAGTGAGTGAGTGAGTGAGTGAGTGAGTGAGTGAGTGAGTGAGTGAGTGAGTGAGTGAGTGAGTGAGTGAGTGAGTGAGTGAGTGAGTGAGGAGGAGTGAGTGAGTGAGTGAGTGAGTGAGTGAGTGAGTGAGTGAGTGAGTGAGTGAGTGAGTGAGTGAGTGAGTGAGTGAGTGAGGGAGTGAGTGAGTGAGTGAGTGAGTGAGTGAGTGAGTGAGGAGTGAGTGATGAGTGAGTGAGCGAGGTGAGAGTGCGTGAGGAAGCAGTGAGTGAGTGAGTGAGTGAGTGAGTGAGTGAGTGAGTGAGTGAGTGAGTGAGTGAGCGAGCGAGCGAGCGTTTCGTGCCTCGCGTATGTGTTCTTTGTTTTGTTTGCACCGCCTATGCCGCACAAAGCTCCCAAACCTATGGTGAACATGTACCAACTAGCCCGAAGGAGAGCTTGCCTGATAATGCTTCGTTTTCGGTCCTTCATGCAAGGAATGCTTGCAGAGTTGCTAATTTCTGAACGAAAATATAGATCGCAGAAGCGACACTTTACGAGGTCCTTTTATAGAATTAGAGGAGTTGCTTCCAACTTGAAGTAGTAACTATGAGAGGCCGGGAGCAGCCATGTTAACCGAGTGTTCGTCATGACTACACGCGGTCATGACGCTGCGCTTTCTCATACTCTTCTACGCTAAAACCACATCATCCTCAGATTGGAAGGAAAAGAAGCCGCAGATATTAGTAAAAATATAATGAGCGAGTGTGTTAGTGAGACCAACAGAGAGAAAGAAAGAGAGAAGTAAGAAAAGAAATGCAGATGTTAGCTAGGTCAACCGCCCCGTTCGCTACTCCGCACTGGAGGACTACGGTAAGGGCAGAAGATTACGAAAAAGGAAGAGAAAAGAAAATCTGTGCTCCCACTATAGCTGTTCAGTCAGTTCTGCAGATTAAAAAAAACTAAAAGGTCCCAGTCCCGCCGCAACGGCGAAGCAACGAATGCGATAGCAACAAATTCGAATGTTACACGAAGTAATTAGCAGCTCACTCCATTGGGGTCCGATCTGGCGTGACTCTACGGAATGTATGCAGTTGCACTCAACGTGAAAGCTGTAGGAAGCACGTAGCACTGATTCGCCTGCAATTTAGCGACGCTGGCGTTCACGGCAAGCGCACGCTGGCGTTCCAAACCTGCAGCCCACTCGGAGTCCATGGCGGGAAAGGCAACCTCCATTTGCGATGCAGTGGCAGCCTCTCCCCTCTTCCTTTCCCTCCTCCTCACCCTCACATCACTCCTACTCAACCTCACATCCCTTTTCCATCCCCCAGCTATACTATACTATACAAGGCTATGCTATGCTCTACCCTCCCCACCTCCTTTCCATCCCTCTTACGCTCACATCTCTCCTCCTCGCGCTCACTCACCTTCCCCACCTCCTTGCTATGCGGTACTATATACAGTTATACTATGCTCTACCCTCCCTCCTCCTCACCTTTACAGCACCTCACCCTCACATCCTTTCTTTTAGTGAACTCTCATTGAGTGAACTTCAAGGGACCCACTGTTCACTTAACTGAAAGTTCTAAGGGACCCAGAAAATGTTCACTATACAGCATACAGCAGACATAATATTCAAAAGTAGGATAATGTATTTTAAAAGAAATCTATTTCTTGGCTGGTGCCCTTTACGCAAGAAAGAGGACAAAGCTAGAGAGCCTAATTTATGAAAGAAATCTTTCTGTGCACTGCCTCTGGCGCATTTGGACTGGTGCCCTTAAAGCGCAAGAAGAGACAAAGCTCTCGCACTATACTACGACTTGTTGCGATACCGCGTCGGCTATTTCTACATGGCCCACCGTAGAGTTACAGCACTCTTCTCTTCTGCACAACACTTCTCTCGCAAACAATTTCCAAATCAGGTTCACGAACACTGTACAAGATCAGTATGCACATATCCTCAAATGTCACACTGCACCACTTCAACGTCTCAAATGGCACCACTGTTTCCGGAAGATGACGTGTTTCCCGACATACCGATGATGCCGCACAATAGACAGACAAAGAAGAAAGGGCGAAAATGATGCGGTGGCTCGCTTTCGTCAGGACAAAAGCTTTGCTCGGCGGCGCGCAAGAAAGGGCGAACTGCACAAGCGATGTCGCGCCCCGCCGCGACGTGGCTCGCTTTCGTCACCCGCACGGCCGCTTTGCCTCGGCGGCGCTGCATGCACAAGCGATTCGCGCCGCCGCCGCTGGAGGGCGATGGCGGCTGCAGGCACAAAACTTTTGAATGGTTTAAAAAATGAGCTTGGGTAGGGCACAAAACTTTTGAATTGGTTTAAAAAATGAGCTTGGGTCCGCGGATCAAGTTCGAAATTTCGTTAACTGAAAGATTTTGCTAGGGCTGAAATTCAAAATTTAAATGAAAGATTTTGCATAGATGCATAAGATTTTCTGAAAGTCCTGAAATATTGTTTAACTGTTGAGAGTTATTCTGAAATATTCGTTAACACGTTCGTACAAGTGAGAGTTTACTGTATACTATACTATAATATACTATACTATACTATACTATACTATACTATACTATACATGGCTACAGGCACATAGGCATGTATAGTATGTATCGGGGGGGGGCGATTCCTATGACGGAGGGATTAATCATGCTTTTGTTTTTCATTTCCTTCTCGGTCCTCTCCGACCCCTGTTTCCCAACCCCTGTGCAAGGTAGCAAACTGGTCACTAGCACCAGGTCGCCCTCGCCACTTTTCCTTTTCATCTCTTTCTCTCTGTCTCTTTCCAATTTTATATGATGTCACTTTTATCTCTCACGAGCTTGGTTTTCTTTTCTTTCTTTTGCAGGGCATCATATGTCTGTAACTGAAATAAGTCGACTATGCGTTATCGTTTCGTCCTACTCAATGATGTAACCCAGGTCCATAACCTTTACCTCTAGCGCTTTCTAGTTACCCAAGTGTATGCTTATGTGAATGCCTGTACCACAATGCATGTAGACCCTTCCAACCCACTCCTGTAAAAATCCCTGATGGGATTGACAGTATCACGAAATAAATAAGTAAACAACGGAAGCGTGCGAGGTGCACGGTGGCATACACAAACCGCTGCTAGCGCGGAATAAAGGTCCTTCCTCGGGGTCGTCAACATCGCACGATCTTCGCGAAGCGATTGTGCCCGACCTGCGCAACCGTTTCAAGGCGTGCAACCGAAGGGATCAGCGACATTAAGTGCGGTTGCGCGTAATATAGTGTGTAGGCAGAGACAGACAGACTCACCTCAGCCTCGTAGGCGAAGTTCTTCCAGAATCGGATGCCGCCCCGTGAGAGCAGGTACCGCTGCGACGAGGCATCGTCGTCGACTGCGCTGGTCTGCCGCTGAACGGACGACTGGCGCACCAACGGCGGAGACGGCACCAGCGGAATCTCGGCATCCGACTGCCAAAGAGAAATTACAACGAGCGTGTTATATGCCACAGGGCGTGGGCAGAGTACCGATAAATAACCTCTACTTAGCCACTAACACGTGCCCCGTGACTCTGCGGGGATTAACTGCAACAATCGTGGTGGCTGGACTACGATTTATATACGTACACTTCGGAAACACTGCAGAGCGTAAGACGACGGCATACGAAAGAAACACCGTGGCCTCTTAAATACTGCTTTCTGCACCCTATCTATAACGTCGAGTGAAGCGACACTTTCAAAGCGGTGCAGATGTTGTTAAGAGAGGAACAAAATACCAGCATATTCTCGGTATTTTTTAACGTTCTTTCATCGTGCCTGCAACGAATAATGCGTCTTAAATATGCTTTATAAATCCAGTGTCGTGTATATTGAATAGACCCACATTTGTTTTCAGGGAAATGTGTTCAAGTATAATTTGCTGACGGACATAAAAACACTATACGCTTCTCAGCCGGCCAGGCAGCTGGTGCATGCGAACATAGAAGACTATAGCGTTAATGCGTAGAAAGAGCCCGCCTTTCTTCTAAAATAGAGAGCACAACAGGTCAACGTAATTTTCCGGTCAAATGGTTAAACAAAAAAACAGCAGAAAAAACATAGTAAGTGCCCCCACACAAATGGGCAAGAAGCTTCACACGTTCAGCCTTAGGATCAACTTTTCTGTGGAAAAAAAAAGAACGATGACAAAAACCAACGGTCTGCTACCCTAGAGTGGGGAAAGGGATGGGGTAGTTTACAGTTAGAAGTGTAAAGAAGAAAGAGAGAGGGGGGGGCATATACATAACGCATAATCTTTCTCGGGAGTTGTCTAAGTGATGCGCAAGCGTCGAGTTTTATTGTGCGTTGCATTCTCCCATAGGACGTTGTTCCCGGACGGCATCGGCATGGCGTCTTTCATCTTCTCTCCAGTTCTCGTGAGCTTCACGGACGCGCATTTCGCGACCAAACACGTTGTCAGCATCTAATTTTTGCAAAGTTGGAATTTTCTAGATACGTGTGATTCTCGATGTCGGCGTTAAATCCTATACTGCAGGGGGACGAACTTTATTGCGGTAGCCCGAAATTCAACGTACCCTTCATAGAAAGTGTTCTCCTTTTACATTTGATTTTGCACCGCGGGTACAGCGCATTCGTATGGTTCAGATATATTCACGTTTCGCTAGCGTGGTTGCGTAGCCCAGCAGTTAAGACACTCGTCTCCGGAGCGTGGGGACCTGGGTTCAAAGCCACCCACGGCAAGAATGTTTATTTTATGGCACTAGCCATAAAATACGTTTTAATAAAAAAAGCGCATACTTAAACACTTCGCCATAAGTGTCTAAGTATGTTCTTCACCTCAAGTGTCCTTGGCAGCTTTGGGACCGCAGCTTCGTGACCGTCGAAAAGGTCACGTGACCTTCAGTAGATATAATGTCACGCATAAGGGACACGCAGCAAAGAAGATACGATGAAACACAAAAGGCTGCAACTTTGAACAATTCCTTCTGGAGCAGTGTGACTTCTTAGACAATGGCTGTACATAAACGCGCATGCGTCGAGAAAATTCACACACATTCTGCAACCACTCAAAAATGCAATCGCTTTTGCTGACAATGCAATGCATGCCTCACTGATGCACCTATCTTCCAATTTCGATAGGGTAGAAATAGGGGCGCGAGTTGGAAACGATGCAGGCAGCGCTCGTATACTGCGTCCTTCTCTTGTGTCTCCATCGTGTTCGCGCTGATTTTCTGAGTATGCACAGTTTCCAATTTCAAGATGTTATGCGCTTCTATGATCAAACGTGTCAATTCGTTTCTGCTTCCTGCAATTATAGTTCACTCTTCGAGCATATATGCTTGCCAGGGGCGTAGCCAAGGGGGGGGGGGGGGGGTTCGAACCCCCCCCCCCGAAATTTTTCAATTTTGCTTGCATATATATACATGCACACATACAAACACACGCACGAACATACATAATGTATGGTTGAACCCCTCCCGAAAAAAATTTCTGGCTACGCCCCTGATGCTTGCATCCGCAATCCCTACAGTGAATGGCTAACTAACAATCATCCTGTCTTATTCTTAACATTATTCGGATTCTCGCGAAGCCTGTCGATAATGTCGTTAATGCAACGACCTGATTGCCCTATATAGCAGCGTTTACAAGATAATGGTATGCGGTACACAATACCTTCATTAATTGCAACAAACTACTACAGAGGTCGTTGCATCAACGACAGGCTGCGCGAGCACCCGAATAATGTTAAAGATAATACAGGAGGATGGTTCAATGTACTGTGTGCGGTCGGCCTTTAATGAAAAAAGAAATATCGAGAGCCTGGCCTCACACTTCGTATTCACCTTATCACGAGACATTTACAAACCCAGTGATGCTACCGAGGACTTCTGATTTGGAGCAATTTTTGGAGCAGCAAAATGTCCGTTTTGGAGCACTTTGGAGCAGCAAAATTTTCATCTTGGAGCACTTTGGAGCAGGTAATTTTGCATCTGGGAGCACTCTGGAGCAGCGAATTTTACATCCTGGAGTGCGCTACAGAAGCATATTGCAAAAACATTCAAGCATCGGAATATTACTATGGGGCTCTTATGAAGGCTAGAAATATTTCAATTCATTGCAAATCTCATGGAAAAAATCATCTCACTAGAACTCCATACTCACTCGCTAATGAAAAAATAAGGGCTCATGCAGTTGAGTGTTCTGAATTAACCTCTTCGGCGATTATTTTCGACACTAGCAAATAAACAGAATACCAGATCAATAAAATTGCACTTTATGAAATAACGCTCTAAATACATCTATGTGGTTATCAGCAGACATTGTAGACAAACACCGTGAGGTATCAGCAGTGCCTCAATGCCAAAGAGCTACACTATCCCTAATGCATTCCCCCAAGAAAACTCCAGGCAAAAGCCAGGTTCTTTTCTTCTCGATCGACGGGTAGATCCTCCCCCTCCTTCTCTGCAAGCTATCTGCACCTCACCTGGTTTTGCGCTAGCTCCATGATCGGCGCACCGATCACGGAAGCAGTGTAAAGCGACGATGTCGTGATGGCGTCATCACGTGACATCACGATATACGACGCCATGATGACGTCACAAGTTTTGACGATCTATGACGTGATGATGACGCCATCACGATTATTTCTTGCATCAATCGATTGACGCCGTCGACGGTCAATTTTCGTGTTTGATAAAACATCTGATGATTTCGCATTAATATTGCGTATTGAACGTTAACAACCTGGCCTTACATACCAAACTGTCCTCCACCATGTCACATCCTTGTCATGCGCGAAACAGTTTCGCTTATCCATTTCACAGAGTGAAATGGCTCCTCAACTTTTTTTAATGTTTATTGTGATAACAATTACATGGACACTCTCCGCGGATTTTTGCCGTCGCCATTGCCGTAATTTTCTGTATAAAGACCAAATTAATAACACACCACGCGCATTCTAGCCGCGGGTAAAAGCTCGCGAGCGCTGGCGACGAACGCGGCTGAAGCGGAGATTAAGCTAGCCGGCCGTCTGTCTCCGTCGCACGGACAGCGCATGCGATAACATCTTCCCGCGTGCGGGCCTGCAGTCAATTGCTCATTAAACAGAGAGGGAACGCCCCGCCCGTCTTTCGTAAAGAGCATGAAAGGACGCCAGGGGAGCGGGGGGGGGAGGCGCATCGTTCGAAGGGCGCAGTCGCTTGCGCGCGCGCCATCTCGAGGCATCAGGAGACGGCTCGTAAACTTGCTGGGCTCTCAACGCTTACTTCCTGTTTAGAGAACTCAGAGCAAGAAAACGCTTCGTTTTTCGTTTCCTGGAGCGGCCATATTCCCTTAAACCAGTGTTTTGTTGAGTTACGCGAGATCGAATCCAAAAGAGTTAGCTGCTAGCCTTACTTCGTTTAACAATACAATAATGTTGGTAAGTATCTGAGTTTTTTTACCAGTCAGCTATTGACCACCGAAAGCGAGGGGCGGACGTGTAACATGGGGTAGCCGCTTTACTGTGGGCCGTCAGCGACGGGCCCGCTACTGACAGCTGCGTATTTGCGGCTGCTCCGACCAGGATATATGCTTTTATTATTGAGGTGACATTTTTAAAAAGCTAGCAAAAAATTCGAATTGGAACCCTAGCACGTGAGCTCGAAAGGGCAGGGCCTTTTAGGGGGTATTTGCCGCAGAGTGATTAAACTCGGACGTGCTGGTATAAGCAATTACAAAAAAGCTCTTCCGAATGAAGATCCATGGATAAAGTATATCTGAGGAAAGTGTGAACGCGTTTCCACCGTTCGCGTGCTCTTCCATAAACGCGAAGCAAGGAAAATTCGATATTGTTCCATATACATACTGCTAGCGATCCCAGATTTCATTGCACGATGTCCGGAAACAGAAGTGACAGACATTTTAGCAGCACACATGTAGTCATTACTGAACATTGCTTTCCTTACGTGCCGTGCGTCGCTTGAAACGAGCTATCAGCGGCGTTTCTAGAACAGACGACGTCCGCCGATGAATCGCCGTCGCACTTTCTCGCTACCGAGAGGCCTGGACGTCACGAGCCTCTGCGGAGAGTGCGTTTTGCTGTCGAGCCGACTTGCAGAACAGAAGCTGCGTCGGCACCGTGCATGGCATCGTGGCTTATTCGGGACGCACGCGCGAGCGCTATTTATTCAGCGGAATAATTCTTGGTCCATGGTTGCGACTTTGGCAGCCCCAAGATCAAGCTGCACATGTTCTGACGCGCCGGCCGTGCGATTGCCGGTGATAGACGCCCCCAAACCCGAGACTTTGGCGCAGTTTGGCGCAATTTTCGTCTATATTATCAGGATGGCGCAGTAAATACAATTTGGCGCACTTTGGCGCAGTTGGCGCAGGAGTGGAATCACTGCAAACCTATATACATTTAAACGGCCACAACCAATCACGTGCAGCGTGCATGAACGCCATGATTGTGAAAGAGGCATTGTTCACCTAACATCGTTCTCATAAACGCACTCGGCGTTGTTTTCCATCGCAGCAATGCGGACGTTGCATCTCAGATTATCGCGGGAAAGATTGAATTGAAGATAGCTTTGTATAGTATTGTAATCTACAACAAGCGGATGCTTCTTAATCTACCCGTGCAGCAGCACTGCAGCGACAGTAAGCAAGCCAAGAAAAAAAGTTCCGAATGAGATTTCATAGCTCCACTGACCTTAATATGGCACTCGCATTGTACATTTAAAAAATAAATTCTGGGGTTTTGCAAGTTAAAGTTACCACGGCGTGTGTATCTGTGCCAGCTTCTTACATTTGTGAAGTATCGTGTCTTTCGAGGAAACAATATGTGACTGAAAAGTGTAAGCGCAGAACAACTATTTAATTAGACATAGCATAGTGAATCAGAAGTAGCCATTTTGCAACACAACTTTCACGGAAGCGGACGCTTACAACAAATGCGATAATTACGAATTAATGGCTTTGTTAAATAAATTACGACTATTTTTGTTATCACAATAGCTGTTGGTGTTTTACGTCCCAAAACTACGATATGGTTATGAGGAACGCCGTAGTGTAGGACTGCGGAAAATTTGTCCGTCTGGTGTTCCTAAACGTGCACGTAAGTTTACGTGCACGGGCCTCTATAGCATTTCGCCTCCATCGAAATGCGGCCGCCACGGCCAGGATTCGATCCCGCGACCTCCGACTATTTGAACAGCGGAGATGTTTAAGCCGAGTTTAACGTGTATGCTCAATCCGAAAACTATCATCATCATGAACCGGCACGCGCTCTCCTCTTCCTCTTCTGCTTCGCTCCTAGAATAAGTGCGCCGATTTGTCCAGCGTGGAATGCAATAACTCCGATGGGCGAGAGAACGAGTACAGAGAGAGAGAGAAAGAGAGAGAAATATAAAGAAAAGCAAGGAAAAAGAAAAAAGATAGAGAGACAGAGAAAAAGATACAAGAGAAACATAGACAAAAGAGATAGAAAAAAGAGAGACACCAAGCATAGCCATGTATAGTATAGTATAGTATAGTATAGTATAGTATAGTATAGTATAGTATAGTATAGTATAGTATAGTATAGTATAGTACAGTACAGTATAGCGTAGTATACAGTGAAACCTCGGTGGTACGATCACAGCTCATACGAATTTCGGGGTGATACGAATTTTCCGTTGGTCCCGGCCAAGGCGCATTGGCCTCAATGTAATGGAGTACGGTTGTTGCGAACCGATTTTCACACAGCGACGTTTGATACGAACGTTCGCTGCCCCCCAGGTTCGAAGAGGTGCTGTCCGCGATGTCGCGGAAGACGCGCTAAGCACGTGCGAGCGCGGGAACGCAAGCGCGGGCATGCGCGCCACACCGCCAAATCGTCAGAATCACGGTGTAAGCAAAACACTTTTCTTACGGTCAGAATAAACCTTCAGAGGCGCGTCACGGCCTCCGAGTGTCGCGAGTCACAACGCACCGGGTTCATTAATTAAATGCGCGCGTACAGGCCGTATATTTACGAGTGCTGGTATGATTGCCGACATCTAAAAACTAAACTGACAATCATTCAGGATTCTTCCTGACGTTGCCGCAGCCCTGACAAACAATAAATGAAAATGTACGCCAGCTTTCTTTTGTCGCATGCTAATTTTCCATGCTTTCTGGTGATACGAATATTTTTGGTGGTCCCGTGAGATTCGTATCACCGAGGTTTCACTGCACCATAGTATAGTATAGTATAGTATAGTATAGTATAGTATAGTATAGAAAGTGGTGGGAAAGGGAAGTGAGGATGAGGAGGAGGGCAACGCCACCCCCTTCCTCAGTCTTCGCACCACTTGTGCTTACAGCCACAATTATTTTATTAAGGAAGACACTAAGCTGGTCGTTTGCAATTGTTGAATTAAAAGCGGGTATATATAACATCAGTACACTTGTTTTCCAGCAACTCTAAGCTGGAAAACTACCGTGTATCGCCCCACCGCGTACTCGACAGTTTTTATGACAAATATAAAAAAAGAAGAACTAATCTGTATTGCGCGACAAGTGATAACACCCCCTGTGTCAACCGATTGTGACGCCAGTCCAACACGCATCATAAGGCTTCAATCACTGATATCTGGACATTGTCCAAACCTGAGCATTACATATAGATTAGGTGTTACCGCTGTGCAATCGTAGGCACAAATACTTTTAATGTTGCGCACTTTCGTCCCTCCCGATTAACGCGCAATATGAATAAATAACGGGGCTTGAAGAGGGTCAAGGTGCCTGATATATACTTGAGTGGTGTCTCTGACACCAGCATTTTTCGAGGGCGTTAAAAAAACTACGCTTTTGTGCTGGTTTGTAATTACTTTACCTAAATCCATAGGCTCCTCGTCTACCGCAAAAACATTATTCCCCATTTTATGCGATATGTAAGTTTTGAGTTATACTACAGTTAGTGCCGCAAATGCAGAGAGAGAGAGAGAGAGAAAAGCTTCCCGCCTCGCATAGGCATGCGCTCACAAGTACGACCCTATCATGTATATATACTCTGAGATGAGAGTATACTTATACATGACGGTGTCGTTATGCCTGCCGTCAGAAAGGGTAAGCCGAGCGATTTGCTTCAGCTTCTGCGATAATTCGTGACACATTTTACCTTACTTCACCATATCGGTAAAGTGAGCTCTCGCTGAGAACTCGCGCCAGAATGCAAGTCCTCGATAAGTGCACACAGTTCATTTTACTTTTGCGTAGGCATTTTTGTCGCCGGAATGGATGCGAGCACGCGCGCTGCGTCCACTGCACCTATGCAAAAGTTTCTGTACAAATATACGAGTGTATAGGGAAATCCTCGGCCACATATAATAAATTGTGAGACAAGGTAGCGGAAACACGGTGCTATGGTGAAGGGAATCTCAATGCGAGGGCAGCTTTGAGATAGGCAGTGATGCTACCGAGGACTTCTGATTTGGAGCAATTTTAGGAGCAGCAAAATTTCCGTTTTGGAGCACTTTGGAGCAGCAAAAATTTTCATCTTGGAGCTCTTTGGAGCAGATAATTTTGCATCTGGGAGCACTTGGGAGCAGCAAATTTTACATCTTGGAGTGCACTACAGAAGCATATTGCATCAACATTCAAGCACCTGGATATTATTATGGGGCTCTTATGAAGGCTAGAAATATTTCGATTCATTGCAAATCTCATGGAAAAAATCATCTCAGGAGAACTCCATACTTCACTCGCTAATGAAAAAATAAGGGCTCATGCAGGTTCTGGATTAACCTCTTCGGCGATTATTTTCGACACTAGCAAATAAACAGAACACCGGATCAATAAAATTGCACTTTATGAAATAACACTCTAAATACATCTATGTGGTTATCAGCAGACGTGGTAGACAAACGCCGTGATGTTCAGCAGTGCCTCAATGCCAAAGAGCCACACTGTCCCTAATGCATTCCCCTAAGAAAACTCCAAGGCGAAATCCAGTTTCTTTTTCTTCTCGATCGACGGGTTGATCCTCCCCCTCCCTCTCTGCAAGCTTTCTGCACCTCACCTGCTTTTGCACTACCTCCATGATCGGCGCACCGATCACGGAAGCAGTGTAAAGCGACGATGTAATGTGATGACGCCATCACGTGATATCACGATATATGACGCCATGATGATGTCACAAGTTTTGACGATCTATGACGTGATGATGATGCTATCACATGATCATTATTTTTTGCATCAATCGATTGACGCCGCCAACGGTCAATTTTCGTGTTTGATAAAGCATCTAAGGCTTTCGCATTAATATTGCGTATTGAACATTAACAGCCTGGCCGTTAACAACCTGGCCTTACATACCAAACCGTCCTCCACCATGTCACCTCTGTGCTATAGGCGCGAAACAGCTTCACTTATCATCCACTTCACAGAGTGAAATGGCTCCTCAATTTTTTTTTAATTTTTATTGTGATAGCAATTATATGGACGCTCTCAGCTGATTTTTACCGTCGCCGTTGCCATAATTTTTCGTACAAAGTCCAAATTAATAACATCACCACGCGCATTCTAGCCGCGAGTAAAAGCTCGCGAGCGCTGGTGACGAACGCGGCTGAAGCGGAGATTTAACTAGCCGGTCGTCTGTCTCCGTCGCACGAAGAGCGCATGAGATAACATCTTCCCGCGTGAGCGCCTGCCGTCGATTGCTCATCAAACAAGAGAGGAAACGCCCCGCCCGTCTTTCGTACGGAGCATGAAGGGACGCCAGGGGAGCGGAGGGGGTGGGGGGGAGGGGACCGCATCGTTCGAAGGGCGCAGTCGCTTGCGTGCGCGTTATCTCGAGGCATCAGGAGACGGCTCGTAAACTTGCTGTGCTCTCAACGCTTACTTCGCGTTTGGACAGACGGACGGACGGCAAAACTTTATTAAGAAAAAAAAAAACACCCGCAAGGTTGCCGGCCCGGGCTCAGGCCACCCGGGCATTATGTGCGGTGAGGCATAACCTTTCCACCGCTGCCCGGGCCCGCTGGATTGCCCACAGTTGTTCTTGTAGATCTGAGCTAGTCAGAGCGCTTAGCCATCGCTCCTCGAGAAGGTCCGGTCCTATGTTGTCGTCTTTGTATATTGTCCTGATCCGTGTGCATTTCCATAACATATGTGCCATATCTGCGTGTTCGTTTAGATAACTCAGAGCACGAAAACGCTTCGGTTCCTCGAGCGGCCATATTCCCTTAAACCAGTGTTTTCTTGAGTTACGTGAGATCGGATCCAAAAGAGTTAGCTGCTAGCCTTACTTCGTTTAACAATACAATTTGTTGGTATCGCATTCATTGCTTCGCCCTTAAGCGAAACTGTGAGTTTTTTTAACAGTCAGCTATTGACCTCGAAAGCGAGGGGCGGACGTGTAACATGGCGTAGCCGCTTCACTGTGGGCCGTGAGCGACGGGCCCGCTACTGACAGCTGCGCATTTGCGGCTGCTCCGACCAGGAGATATGCTTTTATTAAAGAGATGACATTTAAAAAAAAAGCAAGCAAAAAATTCGAATTGGAACCCTAGCACGTGAGCTCGAAAGAGCAGGGCCTTTTAGGGGCTATTTACCGCAGAGTGATTACAAACTCGGATGTGCTGGTGGAAGGAATTACGAAAAAGCTCTTCGGGATGAAGATCCATGGATAAAGTATAACTGAGGAAAAGTGTCAACGCGTTCACACCGTTCGCGTGCTCTTCCATAAACGCGAAGCAAGGAAAATTCGATATTGTTCCATATATCTATATACTGCTATCCCTAATTTCATTCCGTGATGTCCAGAAACAGAAGTGACAGACATTTTAGCGGTACGCATGTAGTTATTACTGAACATTGCTTTCCTTGCGTGCCGTGCGACGCTTGAAACGAGCTATCAGCAGCGTTTCTGGAACAGACGACGTCCGCCGATGAATCGCCGTCGCACTTTCTCGCTACCGATAGGCCTAGACGTCACAAAGCCTCTGCGGAGAGCGCGTTTTGCTGACGGGCCGGCTTGCAGAACAGAAGCTGCGTCGGCACCGTGCATGGCATCGTTGCTTACTCGGGGCGCACGCGCGAGCGCTATTTATTCAGCGGAATAATTCTTGATCCATGGTTGCGACTTTGGCAGCCCCAAGATCAAGCTGCACATGTTCCGACGCGCCGGCGGTGCGATTGCCGGTGACAGACGGCGCCAAAACAGAGATTTTGGCGCAGTTTGGCGCAATTTTCGTCGATATTATCAGGATGGCGCAGTAAATACAATTTGGCGCAATTTGGCGCAGTTGGCGCAGGCGTGGAATCACTGGATAGGAAATAAGAATGGCCGCACTCTAGGTGTGCCTTCGCATTAAAGCCTCGTGATGGCACGGGACCATCATGTTTTTTTTTTTTCGTTATTAAAAATGTCTACAAGATGTTAGTACCTTTGGATGGCGGCAGCCTCTCCTTATCCCAGAAACTCCCTTGTGCCGTGTTACTAAAACAGCTAAAAAAAAAAAAGAGGCGTTTGCGAGCCTTTTGCTGTGAGTCGTCAACAATGCTTGTGGCGCTGGAGAGATTATTTATTCTTATCGTCTGCCGCAGTACGACAAGTAAATACAAAGATCAGAGAAGACCTGCGCTATCTTAGATGCACGCTCTTCTAAAGACGCAAGTGATGGAAGAAGTGATAGCGTACTGTCGCAACGAGGAGAGAACAGGGCACAGAACCACAGTGCGACAAGGAAAGACAAGTTCTGTGTGCTCTGAAAAGCACATGCGCCAACCTCGTCTTCCTCAGAGGAACCGTGCTTGCTGCTCGTGTGTCTCGCTTCGTTTTCTATTGCTTTGCCAGCGGCTAATCCCCCGGTGTGTGTGTCGTTCTACTACACTCTGCTCTCTCAGTCGGAACCCGCCGCGGTGGTCTAGTGGTGATGGTGCTTGGCTGCTGACCCGAACGAAGGTCGCGGGATCGAATCCCGGCCGCGGCTGCCGTATATGGAGGCGAAATGCTAGAGGCCCGTGCGCTTAATTACATTTAGGTACACATTAGGGAACACCAGATGGTCAAATTTTCCGGAGCAGGGCGTCCCTCATAAAAACATCGTGGTTTTAGGACGTAAAACACCAATTATTAATTAATTATATATTGGATTGAAAATAAGACTGCTGATGAGCAAAAGCAGTTGCCATGAATCGTTGGAATGACATATCGCAACATGACGCTACTGTAATTGTACTGGCATACTGGAGCCAGATAAGCAGCCCGCGCCGGTCCAAAGTACACCTTCGTTACTCGGCGTTAAAAGGACCTTGACACCACGATGTACTACAGTATCGTTTTTCTATGTCACACCCTTATCGGCGATGAAGTACTGTGCACAGGTAGCGCAAGCGGGCTGCCACGGTTAGACATCCGTACGTCCACATACCGCACTTATCACGTTCGCTTTTTTTCTCTCGCCTTTATTCGTGCCTCCTCCCCCATTTCCACACAAGCGCACTGGATGGCGAGATACCTCACCTCTAGCAGAACTCCCCGCCCCCTATACCTGAAGATGTCCATATCTCTGAGTTTCTGGGGAGTTTCCTCTTCTGTTGTATCTTTTCCCCTTATTTGATACGGTCGTGTCACTAGGCCACTGAACTCCGCGTGTAAACTGTCGGTCTTGCACGAACGCCAAGTTTTTCATTGCTTGAAGAAATGAGCATCTACAATGTTATGGCGGTACAGCTTTGTAAAATCGACTAAAATGATTAACCATTAATGAGCGAGCTCACACAGTTGTTGACGCATCTCGGACACTGTCGCGTCAAAATAACATACGAAGGTAAAGCCGTTCGCGAGGTCAAATGTCCCAGGGCCAACGTGGTGGGCTGCCGGCTGGAGCCAGTTTGATTGTAATTCCATGCGTAGATTGTGAGAAACACCGAGCACCACAGTCAAGAACAAAAAGGGAAAAAGAAAGAGAACAACACTTCCACATACGATTACCTACTTACAAACACTCATTGTGGACTGTAAGAAGAAGGAGTATTTGTGACTCCTTTCGGTGAGTACTGGCTTGCCACGTATAAGACCCTCTTTAAAGAGACACCTTAACCCTCTTTTGGGTCTTACGACTCTCCGAAGAGAGTTCCCGTGTCTCTTTAAAAAGGGTCATATACTTGACAAGTCAGAACTACAAAAAAAAAAAGTCAAAGAACTCTCTTGTTTTTAGAGTGTGGCAACCCAAATGCAAAATCTCAGCGGCATGCAGCAAAACACTGCCTCTGACGATTCTTGAGAGGCACACCCGAATTTTCTCACCAGTGCGAGGAGTAAACTTGTGCTCCTTAAGCAATGAATTTCTTCTCTGCTGCAGCCGTAAAGACGCTTAGGCTAGGCGGTGGTGAATGCAAAGTCCGATGGGGATGAAGGGAGGGACGCGCACTAAAAGTTGCTTTACGATTTAGCTCGTTCGTACATACGGATTGTTTTTTCGTACGCAGTCGGTTTTCTTTCGCAGCTTTCCGAGCTTCGCAGATTTAATATCCTCGAATAACGCACGCTCACTTCTGCGTCGAGCGGCGGCACACCGAATGAGATTCCCCGAATGTGAGAATATACGACACGTTATAAAATTTCAACACGTCTCGCGTTTATAGCAAGCGCGTAAAGAAATGACTGCCAAATCACTTGCGCGTATCTATACGCAAATCGAAATTTTCAGAGCATGGCAACCGCTTAACACAAGAGAGACAGGGGGCAGCCAGTGCAAACACCGCTAGCAACGTTAAGCTGTACACCTGCACGTACGAACATCACCACGCTAGGTCCATAACAAAGAGCGTGATAGAAGCTGCGAGAATAGTGCAATTTCTCGTCGTTGCTTTTCAGGACCGAATGTGTTTGTTAGCGAACGAACATTATAACCGTGTTCCGCTGTGATACGATTTTATGGTCGATCCTATAACACCGGGCGTCGGAAAGAAAAAAAATACACATACATGGGAGTTAAGTGTGTGAGTGGTTATAAAGAGAAAAAAGAAAAGAAAAATGCGTGTTCGCGAGCAAACGCCTTATCGTGAGTAGCGTCGTGAAAACGACGGGAAACACAGAGGGAAAGCAGCCTTGCGCGAGTCGTTCCTGTCCCTTCGCACTGTTTTTGTCTCCGCACTTCGTCTAAAAACCTTTACGCCAGACACTCGAGCAATGTGCCCGTTTTCCTGCTTACACTACCACAACGCCTTACGATCAGGTAATCACATATGAACACTTTTATTTCACAAATTTAAGTGCTCACGCATATAAGTACTCACACTTTAACTTTGTCTCACACCAAACATCGCATGGTCGTATGAAAGAATAGGCATACGTATGGAATGAGACTTCTTCATATGAAAATAATAATAATAATAATAATAATAATAATAATAATAATAATAATAATAATAATAATAATAATAATAATAATAACCCAGACACTCTGGTCGTTTTACAGCGAAGCTACATGTATACCTCTATCCCCCCTCCCCCCCCCCCCCTCTCCCAGGTTTCGTCTCTGTGGGCAATAAAACACGTGGGAAAAAGAAAAAGACGGCGTCGTACTTCGACGCTCCGTGTCAATGGTGCAGATTCTAAATTTAATGGACGTTTTTCTCCGGAGTCCGCTCCCCCCCCCCCTACACAAGTTCAGCAACATTCGCTTCAACCCACAGACTTTCGAACGTCTCCCGGACGGAGGGGACACAGACGAAGACGAGGTCGAGAGGCTGATGGACGTCGACGACTTGGATGAACCCAAGCAATGCGTCATGGCTATGAACGCGTCGAGTCAGACGGTTGTGTACGGTGAAACATGCATGGCCGGTCTGCAAAATCAGACGCACTTCTTCGCCATCGCTCGCGGTAAATAATAATGATAACATCTGGGGTTTAATGTCCCAAAACCACGGTATGATTATGAGAGACGCCGTAGTGGAGGGCTCCAGAAATTTCGACCACCTGGGGTTCTTTAACGTGCACCTGAATACAAGTACACGGGCCTCCAACATTTTCGCCTCCATTAAAAATGCAGCCACCGCGGCCGCGGGATTCGATCCCGCGACCTGCGGGTCAGCAGTGGAGCGCCATAACCACTAGACTACCGCGGCGGGGCGCTCCCGGTAAAGGTCAGACGGCAATCTCACTCTTGTACGACCCTAATGCGGAAGACCATTCAGGCGAGGTCGCAGTGGGTAATCGTCCTGGGTGTCGTTTACAGCCTCGCCGTCCAACCACCTTCACAGCGTGGATTGGAGCCAATATAATTTTCTTTCTTCTTTTTTTGTTTGTCTGTAGCTTTTCATTTTTCCGGTGCTAATGCTTTCTTCGGGATTCGCAAGTTGTTAGAGCGGCCATACACCTGGCCCGGAGATGCAGGAAGGGAACCATCCTCGAGAGTGCACTACTGCATGTAAGCTTCAGTGAACTAGCTCATACTTAGTACATATCCGTAATCCTTACAATTCACCCCCTTATACTTTCATCTATATGATGTAATATGTTACTGTTATCCCCCCCCTCCAAAAATCACAGCATATCCACGGAGTGAATGATGATGAGTGGGCGAAGCTGCGGAGGTTCATCGGTAAACCGTGAATCTTCCGTGAATTCTGCCCAGTACATCATCACCGACGTGAGATCGGGCGCGTTTATACTAAAGGTTCGATGAGTTATGACGACTTGCAGCTCACTTTAATTTTACATGTACGCTGTGAATTTTCATTGTTTAGAAAACCATTGCTTTAGAAAACACCTTGCGTCTTTCGTTAAGCAGCTGGCGTCTTTTTCGTTTTGCTTTAGAAACATCTGGCGTTCTTTCGTTTTGTTTTTACAAAACATCTGGCGTCTTTCGTTGGTTTATTTCATCAATCAACGGCGTTTTGACAAAATTTTTATTGTTTAATCACGCACAGGAGAAATCTCACCAGGCACTACCTTGGAGGTAAACAATGGCTGCTAATGGGAATGAGAGACAGAAGAAGTCGGCTTTTAGCTAACACTTACACTTCTACAGAGACAGAAGAATTCGGCTTTTAGTTAACGCGCACGCTGCGAATTTTTTATTGTTCAACAACGCACAGGAGAAATCTCCCACCGGCACCACCTTGGAGGTCAAAGGGTAAGACTTGTTACTCACTACTACGAGCACGACGAGGGACGAACGGGTGCCGCCTTAAGGAGCTTCGCCCCTAAAAACATAGCGGCGTAAGCAAGCAAGCGACTGTCCGCCCAAGTTACCAACGGCCCCAGTAGCACCCGTAAGAGCGGTAAATGAGAAAGGCGCGGAGTCGAGCAAAAGGCATCGCTGCTGCAAAATAGCGGGCCGAAAGGGTCGCTAGGCAGACTCACGGTCTTGACGCGACAGGCGGCGTGGTGATGGGCGACGCTGGCGAGCCGACGCAGGGCCCGCAGCACCGGGTACCTGCTGTCCACATTGGTGAGCGTCCATGTAGACGACTCCCGGCGTGTGTGCGCGCAACGGTACAGAACC